>NW_005054559.1:573129-576970 GCF_000277835.1 Geospiza fortis | reverse complement strand
CGTGGGGGCTTCTCTCTTTCTGCTCCCTCCCTCCTTCTCTCTCTCAGTACCGCATCGTGGAGCGGATGCGCTCGCTGGGGATGACCACGGTGCTGCCGGCCTTCGCGGGCCATGTGCCGCAGGGGATCCTCCGGTAGGTGCAGCCCCTGCCCTGGGGTCTCACTTCCAGCAGCACCTCCCGCTGCAGCTTCCCCAGTCTCCACACGGGCACGGTGGTCCTGTCCTGATCTTCTCCTGATCCCCATCTCTGCCCTCTCCTGCAGGGTCTTCCCCCGTGTGAATGCCACTCGCCTGGGGCACTGGAGCCACTTTGACTGCACCTACTCATGCACCTACCTGCTGGACCCAGAGGACCCCATGTTCCAGGTGATCGGGATGCTCTTCCTGAAGGAGCTGATCAAGGAGTTTGGCACAGACCACGTCTATAGTGCAGACACCTTCAATGAGATGACCCCCCTCTCCTCCGACCCTGCCTATCTCTCCAGAGTCAGCAATGCTGTGTTCAGGTCCATGACGGGAGGTGGGTCCATGTGTGGTGCTGGCCTGGCCGCAGGGGTCCAGATGGGATAGCAGGGGCTGGGGGAGGTGGCTGTGGGCCCTATGCAAGCACAGAACCCATTGGTGCCAGATCCCCAAAACCCCTTTGAGAGGTGGTTGGTGGCCCCAGGGCCTCATGAGGCACCTGTGGGCCCTGCCTGGAGAGGGTCTCACTCAGTGCTCTTCTGTCCCCAGCTGACCCCAAGGCGCTGTGGCTGATGCAGGGCTGGCTCTTCCAGCACCAGCCTGACTTCTGGCAGCCAGCACAGGTGCGGGCCCTGCTGCACGGAGTGCCCCTTGGCAGGATGATTGTTCTCGACCTCTTCGCTGAGTCCAAGCCCGTCTACCAGTGGACAGAGTCCTTCTATGGCCAGCCCTTCATCTGGTGCATGTTGCACAACTTTGGGGGCAACCACGGCCTCTTTGGCACGGTGGAGGCCATCAACCACGGCCCCTTCGCCGCTCGGCGCTTCCCCAACTCCACCATGGTGGGCACGGGGCTGGTTCCCGAGGGCATCGAGCAGAACGACATGGTGTACGAGCTGATGAACGAGCTGGGCTGGCGGCAGGAGCCCCTGGACCTGCCCAGCTGGGTGACGCGCTACGCCGAGCGCCGCTACGGCGCCCCGAACGCTGCCGCGGCCGGCGCCTGGCGCCTGCTCCTCCGCAGCGTCTACAACTGCACCGGCGTCTGTGTCAACCACAACCGCAGCCCCCTGGTGCGCCGGCCCTCGCTGCGCATGGACACCGAGCTCTGGTACAACGCCAGCGACGTCTACGAGGCCTGGCGGCTGCTGCTGAGCGCTGGTGCCGAGCTGGGCTCCAGCCCCGCCTTCCTCTACGACCTGGTGGACGTGACCCGGCAGGCAGCCCAGCAGCTGGTCAGCGATTACTACCTGAGCATCCGCCAGGCCTTCCAGAGCCACGCGCTGCCCGAGCTGCTGACGGCCGGTGGCGTGCTGGTGTACGACCTGCTGCCGGAGCTGGACAGCCTCCTGTGCAGCCACAGCCTCTTCCTGCTCGGCCGCTGGCTGGAGAGCGCCCGCGCCGTGGCCACCAGCGGCCGGGAGGCTGAGCAGTATGAGCTGAATGCCCGGAACCAGGTGACGCTCTGGGGGCCCAGTGGGAACATTCTGGATTATGCCAACAAGCAGCTGGGGGGGCTGGTGCTGGACTACTACGCTGTGCGCTGGAGCCTCTTCGTCTCTGTGCTGGTGGAGAGCCTCAACTCGAGCCGCCCCTTCCACCAGGACCAGTTCAACCAGGCTGTCTTCCAAGTGGAGAGAGGCTTCATCTACAACAAGAAGCGTTACCCAGCTGTGCCAGCTGGGGACACAATGGAGATCTCCAGGAAGCTGTTCCTCAAATACTACCCCAGCGCCCTGCGGCGCAGCTTGGCTGGGCCTGCCTGACTTTGGGTTCTGCCTCTGGAGCCTCCCCCAGAGAGGGTGGGCAGAGTCCCTGCACCCTCCCCCATCTGGGCTCCTGGCCTGATGGCTGTGTCCTGGAAGAGGGGCACAGTGGCCCTGGTGGCCCTCAGCCAGCCTGGACCCACCCATTCCTCTGCATGGGCAGGATGTGCCCCAAGAGGGGCTGGCACATGGACAAGGGGCTGGCAGATGTGTGGGGGACAGGCTGTGCCCCAGGGTCCCATCCCACACCATGCTGTGTGCTCAGCTCTGCCCAGCTGCCCTGAGCCTGTTCCCAGGGAACCTGGGCTGCCCCAGTGCTCGCAGCTGGAAGCTTGGTGGGACACTGCAGAGGGACAGGACAAATGTGTCCCTGCTGTGGGGCCTTGCCTGGCTAGCAGGGGCGGTGATGGGCGAGAAGCAGACAGGGAGGTGGCAGTGGGGAGGGGGACAGAGCAGTGTTGGACCCCAGTGCCTGTGGGGACATGGCACTGCATGGCCCTGCCCACATTTGGTGCCTTTTGTATCATAAAAGACTTTGCAGCGTTGTTGCCAGCAGTGTTGCTGGAGCTCCCCAGGACGGAGTTTTTGAGGCCTTTTCCACAGCTGGGGCTTGGGCAGAGCCCAGCTATGGATGGAGCAAATACAGACTCTTTTTTCCCATGTGTGTCCGACTCCTTTGCTAGCACAGGACTGTGTGGAGCATGGGGGCAGACGAGCAGCTCAGCCCTGAGCCTGCCCAGCAGGAACAACGCCCTGCCAGACGTGTCCTGGCAGCTGGGATGCCTGGCACAGCAAAGTACAGCTGGGGCTGTAGCTCCCCTCGTGCCCCAGAGCCTCCTCCAGCAGGGAGGTCCTGCCTCGGTGGAGTCTTTATCACAGCACCTGCACAGGATCAAGGCACAGGGAGGCCCAGGCATGCGCAGGGAGGTGGGTGGAGGGGCCTTGAGATAAGGCAGCAGACACAACACAGTGGTGTGGGGGGGGGGGGGGACCCCTTTCCCAGCCCTCTTAAATGGGGTGGCCCCGTTGGGCAGCACTGCCAGGCATGGAGAGAACCACGGTGCTGATCACGGGCTGCTCCTCAGGCATCGGCCTGGGGCTGGCTGCACGCCTGGCAGCCGACGCCGCTCGCCGCTTCAAAGGTAAAGGGGTAAAGGGGTCAGTGCTGCCCCGGGGCTCTGTCAGCCCCAGGTGGGCTCACCAAGGACAGGCAGAGCCTGGGGTGGGTGCTGGCCGTGGGTGCAGCACTGCTGCCCTCAGCCACTCTCTCCCCAGTTTATGCCACCCTGGCCAAGGGGGAGCGGCTGCTGGAGCGCCTGGGGGGCTGCTGCCCCGACACGCTGGAGCTCCTGCAGCTCGATGTCACTGACCCCCGCTCGCTGGCAGCTGCTGCACAGCACGTGCAGGGACAGCAGCTGGATGTGCTGGGTATGGCTGGTGTCCCCAGTGTCCCTGGGGTGGCTGAGGGGACCTCTGTGGGGTCACAACCCTCCCCAGGGCACCAGGAGGAGATGAATTATGGGAGGTGCAGGCAGTCCTGGGGCTGGGATGTGTTAGCAGGACAGAGGTGCAGTAGATGGATTTGGGGGTGCCAAGGGATCATCAGCAGGGAAAGCCCCCCCATTTCTGCCTTGGTGGTGTGTGGGGCTACAGTCACAGGCTGACTGCAGCATGCCTGGCAGTGTGCAATGCAGGGGTGGGCCTGATGGGACCGCTGGAGACCTGCTCCGAGCAGGCCATGAAAACTCTCTTCGATGTGAACGTCTTTGGGGCTGCCCGCACCATCCAGGCCTTCCTGCCTGCCATGAAGAGCCGCAGGGCCGGGCGGATCGTTGTCTCCAGCAGCATCGGGGGGCTGCAAGGTGGGACCCCCAGCACCCTGGGCACACGGA
>NW_005054559.1:572862-573107 GCF_000277835.1 Geospiza fortis | reverse complement strand
TCAGGGTGTGGCTCTGCCCCAGGGCTGCCCTTTAATGCTGTGTACTGTGCCAGCAAGTTTGCAGTGGAGGGGCTGTGTGAGAGTCTGGCCATCGTCCTGCGCCCCTTCAACATCCAGTGAGTGCCGGTGATGCCGCGAGGGCTGGATCGTGCCCACCGGGCTGGGGGCAACGCCAGGGCGGGGGTACAGTGGCAGCTCATGCTCTCCCTCCCGCAGCCTGACGCTGGTGGAGTGCGGGCCCGTCC
>NW_005054559.1:569590-571631 GCF_000277835.1 Geospiza fortis | reverse complement strand
GCTGCTCCGCCGTGAGTCCGGGGCGGCCGTGGCACTGCGGGGCACCGGGGCTGAGCCCGGTGCTCCCCGGGGCAGGGCAGTGGTCTGGGGGCTCGGTAACAAGTGAAGTCCTGGCAGTCACCCACCCGAGGTAGTGCCATCCAGGCAGAGCATCAGTGGGGTCACCATGTCCTGCCCACAACCAGCAAAGCGTACAGGTGCAGCGAGGACAAGGGAAGGGGGAGGCAGCGTTCAAAGTCCCATCTCTTGGTCTCTGTTTTCTCCCATCTCTCTGTCTTGCTTTTCCGTCACTGTTCTGCTTCTCCGCCCTCCTGGCGCCCGGCAGACAAGGTCCTGCCAGAGCTGATCGAGCCATACGAGCTGCGGGCGGCGAAGCTGCGAGAGTTCCTGGAGGATGTGAAGCCCTCACTGTGCTACGACATCGTGCCTCTGGCCGACCCCTTCGGCCCCTCAGTCACAGACCCCGACCTGCAGTGCCTGGTGGTCAGCGAGGAGACCCACCGGGGAGGGGAGGCTGTGAACAAGAAGAGACTTGAAAACGTAATTCTCGTGCTGGAGTTACCTCTGCCCACTCTCTCGCCCTGGCTGATACTGCCTGCGGGCAAATTTGGTCTTGATTCGCCCCTCCCCTCTGCTGCATTCTCATGGCTGGGGCTCCCTTCTCTCATCAGGGGCTCCCCGAGCTGGCTCTGTACGAAATCCAATTGATGAAGGACCCCGAGCACAGTGAGAACGAGGAGGAGAAGATCAGCTCCTCCAGCCTCCGGCAGAGGCTGCTGGGGACACTGCTGCAGCCCCCATGGGTGAGGGAGGGCACGGGAGCAGGGGTGGGAGTTTGGAGAGGCTGCCTGCTGCTCTGCAGGCCAGGATCCTTCTCCAGCAAAGCCCAGTTCTCCATCTGCTGCCACGGCTTTCCTCTTTACCTCAGCGAGACCCAGCCCTGCCGCTGCGCCCGTACGTGATCGGGCTGACTGGGGGCACTGGGAGTGGGAAAACCTCCATGGCCAAACTCCTGGGGCAGCTGGGCGCCTTCGTCATTGACGCTGATCAGCTGGGCCACGCCGTCTATGCCCCTGGTGGCCCGGCCTACGAGCCAGTGGTGGCAGCCTTTGGGGCAGGTAGGGTCACTGGAGGCTGCAGGGAGGAGGAAGAGGAGGGAGGGGTGTCCCAGTGTCCCAGACAGCCCTGGCCTGTGCCCCCTCCCTCCCCATGGGCTCCCCAAGTGTTGTGTGTCCCATGTCAGAGCTGCTGGTGGGGGATGATAAACCAGGCTGCTGTTTGTTTGCCTGGAAAAAGCTCTTCCCTGTCCTTTTCAGGAATCAGGTGCAGAGCTGCCAGGTTAGGTGTTTCTACGTGCTGTTGAGAGCCCTGTGCCAAAGCCCTTTCCCCAACCCAGGCTTGCCACAGGGATGGGAGTTGTCCCTCCCAAACCTGTTGTGCTTCTGCCTTGCAGAGGTCCTGAACAAAGATGGAACCATTGACAGGAAAGTCCTCGGGGCCAAAGTGTTTGGAAACCAGGTAAAAGCAGGTTTATTGTAAATACTTAATGCTGTGAGTGTGGGTTGTTCTCTTGTGACAGGGTTTTGAGTGTCCAGCCCTTTGAGATGGTGACACCTTCCTGGCTGTATTTTCTGGCATGGGGACAGGGTGGGGCAGATTGCATCTCTGCAGATGAATCAGCAGCTGGGCTGGATACATCGCTCTTGCCCTGCAGCTGCTGCTGCCTCCCCATCCCTGTCCCTGTTCCCATCCCTGTCCCCATTGCCATCCCCATCTCCTCTATACTGTGTTTTTCCTTCACTCAGCTCAGAGCAACAGACAAACACAGCCAGGGGTGTCTGCCCTTGTAGCCAGTGGCACCTGGCCTTTACAGGTGCCCAGCCTGTTGCTCTGCTGCTTCCCCAGCCAAGTTAGAGGCACACCAAGAGGTTCCCTGGATGGACATGTCTTTTGTGGGACCTGCTGCACGGGGAGCTTGCTGTGCTGTGGAGCAAAGAACTTCTCACAGCAGAGACTGAGAGCTCTGCTAATAGCAGGGCCC
>NW_005054559.1:568457-569538 GCF_000277835.1 Geospiza fortis | reverse complement strand
CCAGGATGAAAGCTTTCCTTCCTGGTGCTCAGTGATGGGCTGGACCTATCTCCCCACCTTCAGTGGCTCCTTCCTGGGTGTCCCCTGACTGCTTACACCCCCACTCTCCTGGCTGGCTGCAGAGGGGTTCTGAGGAGCAGGGACTGCATCTCAAATCCTGCTGTGGTCCTTTCTAGGAGCAGCTGAAGAGGCTGACAGACATCGTGTGGCCCAAAATAGCCCAGATGGTGAAGGAGAGGGTCAGGGAGGCTGATGCTCAAGGTAAGGAGGGCAGTGAAGCGTCGGGAAGGTGGCAGTGAGCCCGGGCACTGAGGAATGCCTTTATTCCCTAGGGAAAGCTGTGTGTGTGCTGGATGCTGCCGTGCTGCTGGAGGCCGGCTGGCAGGACATGGTGCACGAGGTGTGGACAGCCATCATCCCAGAGGAGGAGGTGGGCAATGCCTGGGCCCCTCACTTGCTGCTGGAGCTGCTCCTGAGCCTCTGCCAGGCTCCCGAGTGTCCCCTGTGTCCCCGGCAGGCCGTGAGGCGCATTGTGGCCAGGGATGGGCTGACCGAGGAGGCCGCTCGGCGCCGGCTGCAGAGCCAGATGAGCAACAGGCAGCGGGTGGAGCAGTTCTCGCGGCCTGGGGGCGCCTGAGACCACCCGCCAGCAGGTGAGCCGGGGCTGCTGCAGCTCCAGGGGTGCTCAGGGGGGTGTGACAGCACCTGCAGGGCTCGGTGTGTGCCCTGGGGAGATGTGACAGCACCTGCAGGGCTCGGTGTGTGCTCAAAGGATGTGACAGCACCTGCAGAGCTCGGTGTGTGCTCAGGGGGATGTGACAGCACCTGCAGGGCTCGGTGTGTGCTCAAAGGATGTGACAGCACCTGCAGAGCTCGGTGTGTGCTCAAAGGATGTGACAGCACCTGCAGAGCTCGGTGTGTGCTCAGGGGGATGTGACAGCACCTGCAGGGCTCGGTGTGTGCTCAAAGGATGTGACAGCACCTGCAGAGCTCGGTGTGTGCTCAAAGGATGTGACAGCACCTGCAGAGCTCGGTGTGTGCTCAGGGGGATGTGACAGCACCTGCAGGGCTCGGTGTGTGC
>NW_005054559.1:567602-567765 GCF_000277835.1 Geospiza fortis | reverse complement strand
GGGGCGGTGGTGAAGGCCCGGCGGGGCCGCAGCTCGGGGGTGGCGGGTGCTCCTCGGGCCGACCGAGCTCCTGAGGGCGAAGGGCTCCGGGGCGCGGCCCGCGTCGCCGCCCCAGCCCCGCTGACGTGTCTCCTCCGCCCGCCGGCCCCGCGCAGGGGGATGC
>NW_005054559.1:565297-567581 GCF_000277835.1 Geospiza fortis | reverse complement strand
GCTGCCCGGGGACGCCCCTCACGTCCCCGCTCCCGGTCACACCCCGAGCCGGGCACTGACCCCGGGACAATCTTAATTCCAGCGCTCTTCATGGAAAATGCCCGGAAAGGCAGCATAGTGTCCCGGGCCAACAGCATCGGCTCCACCAGTGCCTCTTCTGTCCCCAACACAGGTGGGGTTTGCTCTCCGTGACAACGCGGTTCTGCTCGCTGGGGAATCCGGCACATGCCGGACTTCAGGTCTGCCCTGCACCGAGGGGGTGAGCGTGGCTGGGCAGGATTCCTGTTCTGACGAGGAGGAGGAGGAGGAAGGTGGTGGGAGCAGCATCAGGGATCTGTGGTTTCCAGCAGGGTTTGGAGTCGAGAATCACTCTGGTTTTGACGCCTTCCCAAGGGAGCTGCCGGCATCTGCCTCCTGCCCAGCTCCCTGAGGGGACTGAAGGTGTTGCCAGGCCTCTCTGGAAGGCCTTTCTGCCCAGCCGGCTGTAGTTGAATGGGGTGGGGTTTATGCTGGGCCTGGCTGCAGCTGTATGCTCCCTTGAGCGGTCTTGTGCCCTTTGTGGTGCCTCTGTGTCCCATGCCCAGCCCCACTGTGTCCCCACAGACGATGAGGACAGTGACTGCGCTCAGGAGTCCCCCAAGGAGACCTACAAGGACCAGCGCCGCCGGGCGCACACCCAGGCCGAGCAGAAACGCCGGGATGCCATCAAGGTGAGCGAGGCACGGGCCAGCAGGCAGTGCTGGAGGGCTCTGCTCTCCCAGCACTTCTGTTCTGCTGCTGGATGCCCTCCCTGCTCTGTGTGTCTGTTGGGAGCTGCCCTGGCTCTGTGCTGTGGGAGCTGGGTGTGCTCCTGGCCTCGCAGGATGGATGAGCCCACCACACTCTGTGGCTCTGCTTCCCTGCAGAAAGGCTACAACGACCTGCAGGCCATCGTCCCCACCTGTGAGCAGCAGGATTTCTCCATCAGCTCGCAGAAGCTGAGCAAGGCCATTGTGCTGCAGAAAAGTGAGTCCCAAGGGCAGGAGGGAAGGAGGTGCTGTCAAGCCCCAAAGCTCCGCCCTGGAGGTGTGCAGGGCAAAGTTCAGCACCTTGGAACCTTCTGGTGTGATGAGGCTCTGGGGAGCTTGGGTGCTGCACTCACCTTCCCCAAGGGAACTGGGTCAGTGGGAGCTGATGGTGCCCTGGCTCAGGCACCTCCTGTGGGGATCTCATGTGTGCTCCCAAACCCTCACTCTGTGTTTTTGTGCTCAGCTATTGACTACATCCAGTTCTTGCACAAGGAGAAGAAAAAGCAGGAGGAGGAAGTTTCTACCCTCAGGAAAGATGTGATGGCCTTGAAGATCATGAAAGTGTAAGGGAAGAGCTGTTGGGGCCATGCCCTCCACTTCATGTTGTTCCCTCACATCCTTGCGGGGTCCTGCAGTGGTTTTCTATCTGAGGACAGGCCTGGAACTGGGAACCAGGAGCAGGAGCTGCTGTGGGAATTCAGAGCTGGGAGCAGGAGCTGGGAGCGGCAGCTCGGAGTCACGTGTGGAGACCTCACTGCTGACCTTGGTGTGCTGTTCTTGTTTCAGGAACTATGAGCAGATTGTGAAAGCTCATCAGAACAACCCGAACGAGGGGAAGAACCAGATCTCTGACGAGGTGAAGTTCAATGTTTTCCAAGGCATCATGGACTCCCTGTTCCAGTCCTTCAACGCCTCAGTCTCTGTAACGAGTTTTCAGGAGCTCTCAGCGTGTGTCTTCAGCTGGATTGAGGAGCACTGCAAGCCCCAGGTGAATGCAGAGGGGCTGGTGGCATGGCTGAGGGGACAGAGACAGTGGCACAGGGGTGGCTGTCCCTCCACAGACCAGCTGACCGTGTCCTCTCTCTGCCACAGACGCTGCGGGACATTGTCATCGGGGTCCTGCACAAGGTGAAGAGCCAGCTCTACTGAGCCTCCCGTGCCACTTCTGTGCCCGTGGGGATGGGGCACTTCTGCCAGAGGCCAGGGTGCCAGGCACCACCCTGGGCCCTCTCCCTTGTGGCTGTTTTTAAGGTTCTCTGAATTATTTATTGTATTCCTTCTGAAGCCCAACAGTTGCTGTGCAAACACTGCTGCTCCACTCGGTGCCACCAAATCTTTACAGGGACTGGGCAGGAGGGGAGGGGAAGGTGGCAGGCAGAGTATCTGGCTCAGGCAGTGCCATGGGTTTGCCTGTGCCACTGACTCTCCTTGCAGAGCCGATCCCAGAGCAGCTCCACTCTGTGCCCTCAGGCCTGTGACAGCCCTGCTGTCCCCAG
>NW_005054559.1:563185-565230 GCF_000277835.1 Geospiza fortis | reverse complement strand
CTGACCCTCTGGGCTGTGCCCTGCCCCTCTGAAGCAGCTGTTTTGAGTCAGCTGTTGCATTTTGGAGGAGCCTGGCAGTGCTGGCAGCAGGATAAGCATCAAGAGCTGGGAGCTGTGGCCCTGGCAGCACATGCTGGGGCCTTGATGAATCCCAAACATGCTGCAGCCCTGGGAAGGATCAGAGGAAGTTCCTGCAAATGCTAGAACACCTCTCCTTTTCAGAAGCTGTGGCTGTACTGCACAGGAAAGTTCTGCAGCTGTAGCACAGCATGGCCATGTGCACTTGCTGCTCCTCCTTAGAATTTTTATACACACACATACATGACCAGCCTCGATTGGATTTTTATTATTGTAAATTTTGAAATGGTCCCAGAGTGCTGCCTGTGCCAGCTGTAGAAGCAGCTGCTATCAGGGACATGTTTGACCCTGTCCCATGCCCACTTTGGGTCACAGCTCTGCCTGGGTGAGGGCTGGGCACTGTCCAGAGTGAGGGGACCAGGGTGCTGCCAGCAGCAGGGTTTGTTCTCCATAACCATGTTTGTGCTCCTGCTCCAGGGGCACATCCAGGGAATGTTTATTTCAGGCAGTTTTTCCAGCACTGAGGAGAGAGTGCTGCCTCCTGCCTTGGGAAGAAGACGTGGAATTTTACAGACCTCACACGTGAAAGTGATGTATTTTTCTATTGTGAAAAGTAATTAAATAAATTTCACTGAATGTTTTAACGATTTTACTGATGCTGAGTTCCTGGAGCTGTGCTCTAGAGCTGGTGTGTTCCAGAAGCCCATTCCAGCCCCCGTGGCTCAGGTTACCCTCTCCTGGCTCCTGCCCTCCCCACTCCTCAGGACCTAAACCCTTCCCTGACACCCTCTGAGGAGACAAACACCACAGGGATGTGCAGCTGAACCAAAATCCTGGTGTTTAATGGATCATATTCTCATGTGACCACTCAGGCACGCAGCAGGAAGCAGCAAGAACACATCCAGAGCTCTGCAGCCCAGACAGTCCCTCGCTGCCTTTCCTTACCAGAACACCAGGAACACAGCACCAGTGCCCCCTGTGTCCCCCCCTGCCAGGCAGTTCCGTGCACTGGGGGCAGGAAAAAACAACATTCCACTGCAAGGAGAGGGCCAGTGCCAAGTTACTGCTACCCACCACCCTTCCAACTGCAAAACATTTTAAAACAAACCCAAATAAATACACAGGACAAATCCCAGTCGTGCAAAAAGAGAAAAAGAACAACCCAACAGGCGAGTTTCAGAGGCAGCTCTGCAGCAGCTTCTCCCCAGAACAAAGGCTCCCCCAGCACCTCACGTGGTCGCTGGCAGCTCCACGCCGTGGTCCTCATCTGTCTCTATCCCAACCTCCTCCTGCACGGCCCCGAACAGATCAGAACAGGCTCAGGCTCTGCCTCGGGAGCCGCGGGCACAACCCAGCGTCGGTACTTACAAAGAATTGCTTCTTGCTCTTGGGATAGCCCTCCAGGATGGCATCCAGCAGCTCAGTGGCCTGGGGATACAGGGCATGTGAGGGCTGTGGGCAGCAGTCCCGGCGGGGCCCTCCCTGCCCACCCGCGGCACAGCCGGTACCATCCCCTTCCTCCGTACCATCCTCTTCCTCCGGCGCCACTCCCGGCGGTACAGCTGCTGCTCCCGGCACACCTGCAACAGCCCCGGGTCAGAGCTGCCCTGCAGGGCTCTCAGCAGCCCCGGGCAAGCAATGCCTGTAAGGGAAATGCTGGATCCTGGATCCAGACTGGTCCCAGGTTCAGACACGGCAGCTGTTCACCTTATCTTTTTCCTCCGGAGTCACATGGTTGGTAGCAGATTTAATCCTCTCCAGTTTCTCCGTGTAACTGGCACAGTCCTTCCTCAGCACCTCGATCTCCCTGGCAATCTCAGGGGTTGTCATGGAGCTGTTCAAGTCCTTCAGCTCTGGGAAGGTGGCACCGATCACCGCCCGGGCTGGCACCAGGGCACGGCTGGGGATGCCGCGGCGGCTCGGGGCTGCCGGGCCAGGCACACTCACCCGCCTCCATTGCCGGCAGC
>NW_005054559.1:558563-562468 GCF_000277835.1 Geospiza fortis | reverse complement strand
TACCGAGCTCCCCTTCCCGGCTGGGGCCGCCCCCCCGCCCTCGCCCTCAGTCCCGGCACGGCCGACGCAGTGGGAAAAGCAGAATCAGACAGACAGCAGCCGGTAACGGGGTCCCTGACGAGGTACGTTCTTGGCTGCACAAACGTGATCAGAACCGGGTCTGTATGGCTTAGGAAAAGTAACGGGGGCACTCGGTGGGCAGAGGGGGGCTGGCTCTCCTGGAGTCTGCTGGTTTGTTCACAGGCACGACCTCTTCAGTCACTGCTGGTCTGGGCTGCTGTCCCTGTGCAGTTCCCACTGCTGGGCTCTGCCTGCACAAGGCTGGAGGCAGCAAGGGCCCAGGGACACACCACGGCCCTGTCAGCCCTGCTCCACCTCCTCCCTCCTCCAGGAAAATGTGCAGCCTCGGCCCTGCCCACGGGAACGCACTGGAGCAGCACAGGGGTTTCTAGCAAAGTGTTAGTTGGCTGTTAACAAAGGCTGTTAGTTCAGAAAAGCAACACAAGAGCAGGGGCTACACGTGGATGTTCTTGTAGGTGGTCTGATGGTCACAGCAGGTGTCTTATTGCCATTGAGCTCTTACAAAACAGCATCACGAGGAGCTGGAGCTGAGGGAGCAGCCAGTGCAAGGAAAACATTGTGGCTGCTCAACATCCACAGTGGAGCAAGGGGCTTGGTTCCACCTGGAGTTGGATATTGCTGGGAGAGAAGACTTGGATTTGTGCACATATGAGGATTGGGGAACAGCTGTCTGAGACAGAACAGCATTGAGGCCCAGACACCACATCTGAGGGGCTCTGTCCTGTTCCCCTGGTTACACATCAGTGCCAGAACTCAGTGCACAATTGTTCCTGGCGATGCTGTCAGTCCCACTGGACTTAAGAGCTGCAAACACCAGATTTATTGTCTTAGAGGAAGTTTGGAGCAGGCAGCATCATGTCAGACAGTGCAGGGTGATTGTGGAGCTATCCCATCAACGCCTCTTCCCTACAGATTGCCAGTGTCCTTTATTTTAAGATCCAAGCAAGGCTATGGAGTCACAAGTCACAGTGGTGCACCCAGCCAGGAGTGGCTGTCACATCACCCAGACTCCCAGGAGACGATTGAGAGAACTGTGCAAAGCTTTTCCTTCTAGGATTCACTCCATGATGCGCAATAGAAAACCAGAGGGAAGTGACAGGATGGGTTACTGGCCCCGGGAGCCAGTGGGATCCAGCTGGTTCAGCTCGGACTGATCCAGCAGTTCAAAGTCATCCCCTTCAGCATCAGTGTCCAAGTCCAAACTGGCCGCTCTGAGGTGAGTCTTTGCCCCTCTCTGGGGATTGGTGCTGCGTGAGGGGCCTGCCTGAGAGCCTCCTGACAGTGCCAGCTGGATCATGCCCCTGGTGACAAAGCCAGCGATGTTGTTGGTGAGATTCTGCACTGATGGCAGCGTGCCAAACTCCTCCTGCTCGGATGGCAGCTGCAGGTCCTCTGTCCCTTGGGGGCGGTACGCCAGGCTCGGGATCCCAATGCTGGTGTCATCCTCATCATCTATGCCCATTGCTTCTGGGTTTATGGAAGGGAAGTCAGGCAGATCCCTGGCAAAAGATTCTTCTGGGTCACTGTGACCATCCAGGTCTGGAAGAGGAGAAAGTGCTTTAATCGCCAGTACTCACCAGCACCCCCAGGCCCAGGCAGGAGCTGGGCCAGCACCTCCCCTGGACACACTGTTGGGAGCTCAGTGACCACATTCTCTTCAACATCTCCCTCCCCTCATCCCAAGTGTTCAGATCCCAGCTCACTCACAAGGAACACTGGTGCTGAAGCAGCCACCTGTGAGAAGGGAGCACCAGCACCCACAGCCAGACTGGCAGAGCCAGATCTGCCTGTGCAGAGCTGCTGCCCTCGCTCAAGCACCACAGCAATGGAGGAGGAAGTTCAGTTCTGAACAAAACAGGCAGTTGTAGCTCATTTTCCAGCAGCAAGGTTGACATCAAACAGCCAGACTTCAATGATGGGAGGTAACACATCCTCCCTCTAGCCTATCACACTGGCACCTGCTTGGCATTCCACACCTTCCAGAAGCTGTTCCCTCTCACCTTCTGATCCCTCTGTCAGGGGTGTCTGGCCCCTGGAAAGGTTAAACATCCCATTTTCAGTATAGGAAACCTCAGCATCTGAATGCTCAGAGTCGGAGATGGTCAGTTCCTTGGCGACCACAGAGTCATCCAACTTTGAAATAGAAGATAAAATTGAAAACATCAGCACTAGAAAGGTTATCCCCATGCCTCAAGATGAAACAGATGATGGAGTGGCCTCCAGCTAAACCTGGACCCTGTGGGAGACTGGTACCTGAGACTCATTCACATTTACTGCACTGTCTAGGAGACTGCAGCTGGCACAAGCAGCTCTGGACATTCTTTAGTGGAATAGAGTGGGAAAAACCTATCTGAAAGGACAACGTCCTCATCTGCTCTCCTATCACTCTCAGCTGTGCTGCCAGATGTGCTGCTCACATCTCAGCCAGATGCTGCATGTCCCCCCAGTGAGGTTTGTTCTTTCCAGCTCAGCTCTTCCCTCTCCCAGAGGCTCCATTACCTTGGGGCAGAATGCAGCCAGCTCCTCTTCACTGTCACTGCCATCATCCGTGGCTTCCTCACCCAGGGCCCGGCCATGCACTGTTAGAAACCACACACAAAGCTGTTACTGCTGCTGGGCAAGGCTCTGAGCAGGACCAGAAAACCCCAAACTGCACTTAACAGAGCAGAGCTCTGTTCCACAGCAGAGCCATGATCATTTGCAGTTGTTGTGCTGAAATGAACATGTTCAGAACTCCCTCACACAGAGCCTTTCCTCCTTTTTCCAGAATAGAGAACACACAGTTCTGACAGCCAAGAACTGGAGCAGCTCTGGGAAGGTGGTGTGAAAAGCCCACAGCAGCTGCTTCCTAGGAGATGGCTGCAGAGGAGGAACTGCCTCTCTCTCCTCCCAAGGCAGTTCCAAGCATTTGCAATGCCAGACATGCAGCCCCTACTGCCCACCAAGGCCAGAGCCTCTGTTCACAGCCCGTTCCAGGGATCAAAGATCCAGGTGTGAAACCTTGGGGGCAGAAAGGGCACAGGACTCTATTGGAATATTGCCAATATAGCCAGACAGGACGTGCCTGAGCTTGTCTGGCCCTTGGTGCTGAACCAAATAGCGGCACTGTGGTGTTTCACCCCAGAGACACTTTTGGCTGGCTGGGTGCTGCAGCTGAGCGTTTGGAGAAAAGTCCAGGCCTGCAGGAGCTCTGGTGGTGGTGGGATGGAGCTTCCCCCCATAACAGGGGCTGCTCCTCAGGGGTACCTCTGGCAGAGAAGCTTTAAGGCGATGGTGAAGGAAAGGAGTCGGTTCTGATGGAGGGTTTGGATCCAGAGCTTTATTCTGGCCCACAGGCCTCTGAATGCAGCACCAGCTCCAACAGAACTCCCTGACCCCGTGGTTGCTGTTCCTTTGAACCCCAGGGAGAGGGGCAGGGAAGGGGTAGGGAGCCACCAAGCAGGTACGGGAGAGGAGGTCTTAAGGGACAAAGGACACCTGGATGGCCCAATGCCCCCCAGGGGTAGAGGGCATCCTTTGAATCTGCCAATCACTCGATGCCTTCTGGAATTCCAAGATTGACAGACAGCGCTGGGAGGGGAAAGGAGAGGTGACTGACACACCTGGCAGGGAATTATCAGGGGAGGGACCCGAGGCTCTGAGGTAAACCCCGAAATCACAACACAACAGGACTCACGCTGCCTCTGGCGCTGCCTCGCTGTCACGTATCCCCGCACGCTGAAGTCCAGGCGCTGCAGCACGGGCTCCAGCCTGTGGCACACGCGCTGCCCCAGCCTGTGGTACACAGCCAGGGGCCACAGCAGCACCAGGAGCACTGCAGGAAG
>NW_005054559.1:554233-558473 GCF_000277835.1 Geospiza fortis | reverse complement strand
AAAGCTGCTCAGGATGCTGCTTGGCAAACATCCTGCTTGTTTCCTGATGCGGCACAACACACAGAGCTCTGAGCACTGAGGGCAGGGCTGTGGGAGGCTGTTGGAGCAGGTGCCATCACTACAGCAGTGTGTTTCTTGTTGATGGAGTGAAAAAACTACTTTTTGTCCTTTTAAAAAGGAAAGAAGCCTAGAAGTTTCTCTCCTCAATTAGGTGAACTAGGGGACTTCACCTCAAACATAAGGATAGCTAATTGGACAGTAGCCAAAAAGTCCTGCCTGGCAATTTAGTAGAAAAAGAAGTGAACAAAGAAACTAATCAGTTTTATAAGGTGTTTTATGAGGAGCAGGACTTCTGGCACTTGGCTCAGTTTTTCTCTGCTTGTTATTTTGCCTTTTATTAAATCTTTTTGTTTCCAACACTGCAACAGAAGCTATCCTGCTGATTTTTATGCCTCCAAGGGTAGCTGAGCTATCTTGGGTGTGTAATAAGCTCCAAGAGCTTATTAGATCTGCCTCGAGGAAGCTACTATATCACACCACCTCTGCCAATTTAACAAAATTGAGAGGCCAACCTGTTAGTGCTCAGATCTGTAGTTACTAAGCACTCAAATATCTTCTCTCCAGACCAGACTTTGAGTCCTGGTCAAGAACCACCACATTCCTGGCAGAATGTATTGTTTTAAATTTTAAAGCCATTCACAAAAGCTTTCCTTTTGAGCCCCATTCCTCATTCAGCACTACTCATCTCCTTTCACATGTAAGTCTGTGCTGGCACAGCGATTTACTTACACAGCAGGTATGAGAGCAAGAGCCCAGGGATGTACCGGCCCAGGACAGCCAGGAAAGTGAACACTCCACACACTAGAAGGCAAAACTGAAGACATGAGAGACAGTGAGTTTCCAGGGTTAAGCAGTAGGTGCACTCATTCTTGACCATCTCAGCCTCTGCAAATTCTGGGTCAGGTCATTCCAAAGAGGGTGAAGCCTTCACAGTGTCCAAGCCCCTGCTCCAGCGTGGGCACAGGGGTATCTGCCCTCAGAGCCACAGGCAGCTGAGGAGCTTCCCAAAGCAGGGACACCAACAGCAAGGAAGAGGTTAAACTAGAGAGCTCTTCAAGGTGAAGAGGATAAGGACAGTATCATTGTGCTACAGGTTTCTCTTTCCATAAACTCAAAAAAAGAAGAAGGAAAAAGCTTGACACATTCTCAAACTGTTAAAACCCGGTGAGGAGACAAATTTGACAGACACTTGAAAAGCCAGAAACCTACAGAAGGAGCAGCCACGCTCTCACTTCAGTGCTGCAATCCACACAGTGACATTCACTTTCTCCTCCCTCCTCCACAACTTGATTATTCTGCCTGGGTTTTCCATTCCTCCCCACCACATAATAGGCACGGTGTTGTGGGAGCCCTCCCATCAGAAATGTGTTCAGCCAGTGCTGGATGCCAGCACAGGAGGATCCTCGTGGTCAGCAGAGGCTCCACACCAAACAGGTTATTTCTGAACTCTACATTCTTACCTTGCCAGGACTTTGCCTCTTGAAAACGAAGAGATTACTTAAGAAGTTGGTCCCAGTCACCCATCCTTCAGCCAAATGATGACAGAGCTCTGGCAGCCCGAGCAGCCGAGGGTGGACGTATCCCCAGCTGCAGTGAAGGCAGAATTTGGGAAGATATTGCTGCATCAGTGGCAGGGCTGAAGACCCTCGTTACAAATGTCTTAAAGCTTCCTCCTGTTCCCACCCAGCACAGAGCTCTGGAGATGAGGGCCACTTGCCCTTGTAGCAGTGCCCTGCCCAAAGCAGTTCATCTACAGCCCCTCTAGCAGCATCCCAGTGCTCCCACAGCAGCTGACGAGCAGGAATTTCAGTCAAAGCCCTGTCAAATTTCAGTTTCCATGCTGCTGGAGGGAGTGCACAGTGCAGAGGCAAATCAAGTGAATCCATTTACTTTTTCTGTGTTTATCTGGTCAACTGCAGCCTCCAAGTGTTCAGCATGAGGTCTAGAAGCAGCCTTGCACCTCACTTCATGTACTCAGTTACTCTGGAGGCCTTGAACTGGTCAGTTTTGTTAGTGTTGCCTAACTGCTAGTCAGGAGTACCTGAAGGTTAGAAAGAGCAATTCCTTTTGTGCTTGAGCCTCTTAAAAAAAAATAAATAAAGACAATTGTCCTTTGGCAGCAGGTCAGGTGATTTAATCAGGAACTGACATCCAGCACAGCCTGGCAGTGGGGCAGGAAGGTGTGCCCAGAGAGGCAGGTGTGAGCAGTGAGGCAACACCTCAGCATTTCTCAACCCATAATTAATGCTGCAGTCAGATCATAACTATGCAGAAACAACTGCTGGAACAAGCCTGTTAAATATTCCCTATCAAGTCTCAGAAGACTTCATTAATTCCCACAGAAATGCTGTTTTCCTGCTACTGGAGACCCATACAAGAGGAATTGCTCTTAAGGCAGCATTTCTAACTTCAGGGGGCAGGGAATCAAGCAAGCATATCTGGAGGCTGGTATGAAGGCAAAGTATAATAAAATGGCTGGGGCAAGTCAAAAACTTCTCATGACCACCTGGCTGCACCTGGGTCTCCATCTGCCCTCTGCTGTGCAGCTCCCAGCTCCCTCCTCCCCCTCCTCCTCCTCCTCACCCAAAGGAGCCAACATCCCAAGCATGTGCAGGTAACAACACAGTATCACAGCAAAGTATCACAGCAGAGCAGTCAATTAGTTTCCTACCTCTCATTGTCTAATTCATCAGGTCTTGCCACTAAAATATTAAGAACAGACACTACATTAGTTGCAAGGAATTTGCCGTGGGAATGCTTAGCTCTTGGGATTTAAGTAAAGCTTTAATAAGCTGGGGAACACCTGGAAAAGACATTAAGGGTAATTACAGGACGGAGAAGCATCACTCCATAACAAACCCTGAGTGTGTACGTGTGACAGCACAGGACTGCAGGAGTCTCCCTGCTGCTCCCTGGTGTTTGTTGCACTCTAGAGGCTGCCCACCTCCCTCTCCCCCACTCCCTGCACACACCAGCTGGGGAGCAGGAACAGCCTGCAGACTGGAGGCATCAGGGATTTAAATCCTTTAATACCTTCCCACCCAGGCTGGGACTTGAAAGGGATGTACCAGCCACCCTGAGAGATCAAATCAGAGGGATGAGGGAGCTGGACAGACACTGTCTTCTAACAAGGAGCCTGAGCCAAGCTTTGAAACAGAGGAAAGCTTTAATGTCTTCCCAGGAAGTACAGAGAACATGGATTGAAGCAGAAAGCTGGGAGCTGGACTTGCTGGTTAGTCAGGGAACCAGCCCTGGGAACATGCACACCCTCACACTGCTCCCAACTACCCTGTCCATGCAAAGCCAAGGCACCCTGAGCTGCTTGGATTGGGGGTGTCCATCAGTGTATTAATGTCACAAAGGAGGAGAACAACTGCTTTGGTTACTGAGAGCTGAAAACTAACTTCATTACAGCTGTTCAGATGCCTCTTCTCCCAAAGACATCTCTGATCAACAGCAAGGCTGGGACTTGTCTGCATCCTAAACTGATTATGGATTCTGAGGGGGAATCCAGACGAGTTCCATATGCTTCTGTTTCTCACTCTGGTTCTGAATGCTCACAAAGTGAATCACTGTCTCAAACCTGCACTAGGTCACGTACATCCTGTGGTTCAGGATTACAAGACAAATACCAGTGTCACCAGCACAAAAAGAACTTGTGTTTACACAGGTTAGAATATCCCAGCTCCAGAAAGAGCATGCCTGCAGTAGTCTCACTGGCTTCTAGACCCTTAAAGTAAAAAGTTGAGGTTTTAACAGTGTAACTGCAGGCAGTGCAGAGCCTGCACTTGTGGGGCTGGAAACTGGGCTTGATTTGCTGCTATGAGCTCAAAATGCAACTTACCACCAATTTCTGGCCAGATTTTGTGCTTCCACTGGTCTAGACACACTACTACTATGAGGGTTACAGCAATCAGAAACAGCAGACGAAGGGAAGTCAGAGCAAAGAACCTATGGGGAAGAAACCAATGAGTCGGTACCAACCAGATCTTTATGAGACAAAAAGGGGTAACACAAACCGACCTCAAACCACTCACTCAGGGGGAAAACTCAGCACCTGCTACTCAGTCACACACAGCGTGCCCTGGGGGCAGCTGCCGGGTGACTCCGGTTTGCTCGTGCCACTTGTCCCGGGACAGCCCTGTCCCGGGCAGGCTGCCCTCCCTCCCCTGCCACAGAG
>NW_005054559.1:546357-553037 GCF_000277835.1 Geospiza fortis | reverse complement strand
AGGCGGAGCAGAGGCGCGAGGGTGGGGCTGCCATAGATAGTGCCTTATGTAAGCACCGGGAGTTCCTCCCCCTCGCCGGCTGGGAGAGCTCCGGGGCACAGAGACGGACGGGCTGCCCTGGAGCAGCCTCTCCCTCCCTCTCGCCCTGTGGGGCTCACCTGCAGCTCATGCACAGGAGCAGCCTCTCCTCCCTCTTGCCTCACCTGCAGCCAGGGGTGGCTCATGCTCTGGGAAGGAGGTGGCACCGAGCTGCAGCAGCATGCAGATCCTTTTGCTCCCGTTGTAGGCAGATGATGAGCACTACATCCCCCGGGCCGTGCTGCTGGACCTGGAGCCCCGAGTCATCCACTCCATCCTCAACTCCCCCTATGCCAACCTCTACAACCCAGAGAACATCTACCTGTCTGAGCATGGAGGGGGAGCTGGCAACAACTGGGCCAGTGGCTTCTCACAGGTACCACCAGCCCTAGTGCTGCTGGGTGAGACTCCTCAGCCCTGGGACTTTGTCCTGTGTCCCTGCACCCTGTGGCACCCTGCACAGGACCACACTGCCAGTCTGACTCAGCTTCACACTGAGCTTGAGCAGCTCTTGTCCATGTTGTGTGTGGGAAAGGAGCAAAACCAGTCGTGATCTCTCTTGCAGGGAGAAAAGATCCATGAAGATATTTTTGACATAATAGACAGAGAGGCTGATGGGAGTGACAGCTTGGAAGTAAGTAAACAAGGGATTTGGATCTGCTGGCCCTGCCTGGTGTTTTCCCAGCTAGGTTGCTCTTTGTAAGGTTGAGCTCAGCACTCTGGTGGGCACAGACTTAGCTCAGTGAGCTTCTGAGCACAGAACATGTAGAGAGGGGATCTGGGGACAGATCTGTCTGTCCTCACTCCACCTGCCAGCCTGCCCCAGAAGTTCTCTCACTGTTTGCTTGTTTTTCTGCACACTGTCCATGTGAACCATACCCTGTGTGCAGACAGACAGGACTGCCAGGTGCTCGTGTCAGGCTGTGACATGGCAGCAGGGGAAGGGAGAGCATCACTAAAACAAGCTGGCAGGAGATTCAGGTGCCTGTTGTGGGAGCTGAGCATGTGGGAGCTGCCCTGGAGCCAGGCACTGCGAGCTTGGCCTCATTCTAGAAGGACCCAGGAAGGAGCTGAGAACATGCAGTTCCCTTTCCTGTGACAGACTGGACCCTGGAGGTGACATTGGAGCTGTTCCAATGCTGGTCTGTGTGGGAGGAGCCTGAGTGCTCTCGAGCAGCTGTTGCACTTTGTGGGGTGTGCAGAGATGTGGATCGCACTGTGTGGGCAGCAGTGGCCTGAGGAGCTGCAGCTGCTGCTGGGCTCTGGAGGAGCTGGGGTCAGGAGGAGCTGGATCAGTCTCTGCCATGAGAAGCTCTGGCCCTGTCTGGCAGGTCTCTGCTGGAGGTAGCAGGGCTGACACATTGTCTGCCTGCTGCTTCCTTCCAGGGCTTTGTGCTGTGCCACTCCATTGCTGGTGGAACAGGCTCTGGGCTGGGCTCCTACCTCCTGGAGAGGCTGAATGACAGGTGAGCACAGCCCTGGACAGGTGAGCAGAGCCCTGTCCCCTCCCCACACGGCAGTGCCTGGCCCAGCCTGGGCAGCCTGCCTGGAGCTGGAGAGCGCTGACTCAGAGCCACCACCCCCACCCAAACACTGCCTTGTGCAACCCCTGGCACGCTGCCTGCACAAGGCTGGCTCCTCATAGCCTGGGGACTTCAGAGGCTCTGGAACTGGACTTGATCTTTCCAAGCTCTGCCTTCCCTCAGTGTTCTTATCAGGCAGCTGCCTGCGGACACCCTGACGGTGCAGGGGAGGGTGGGAGGCTCTGGCTGAAGGCTGTGAGCTGCCATCCTGGCCTGTTGCAGCTTGCATCCTCTTGCAAAGACTTGTGAGCAGCTGCTTAATCAGCCTGTGGATGGCTCAGCCTCCCTGTAGCTCCTCTGGCAGCCAGCTCCTGTGCTGCTGGGGTAGGCATTGCTGGGACACATTCTCTCCCTCCTTGGGAGCCACTCTGGCTGCAGCTTTGGTGACTCACCCTGTCCTGAGCCCTGGAGACTGCTAAGGCAGCTTGTGGGAGGGGAGAGAGCAGCTTGATGGTGTTAACCCTTGAGATGCTGCACTTCTCACCAGGTATCCCAAGAAACTGGTGGAGACCTACTCAGTGTTCCCAAACCAGGATGAGATGAGCGACGTCGTAGTCCAGCCCTACAACTCTCTGCTGACACTGAAGAGGCTGACCCAGAATGCTGACTGTGTGGTAAGAGGCCCGTGGTGCAGCCAGCCCTGAGGAGACAGCCCTGTCCCCACAGCTCAGAACTGCAGCCCATCCTGGGGAAATGAGTAAGCCCCAGGTGCAGCAACAAGCACGCCCCAAACAAAGGGACCAAGCAGATGTGGCCCCAGGGACACTCACTGGTGCTCACCCCTGCAGAGCTGCCTGGCATTTCTGCCTTGGCTCCAGCAGATCTTGCCAAGGCAGTGAGGACTGGCTGTGCTTTCTCTGTAGCTGTGCTGCAGCCCCTCCTGAATGCAGCACCCACAGCATCCCCAGCCAGGCAGCGCCTTCAGCCTGCACCGGGGCCTTCGGTCACATCTGACCAGACCCTGCTCGTCCCTGCAGCTGCTCCCTGCATGTGGCAGTGCAGGAGAAGTTGCACTGGAGCTGCTGCAGCTGGCAGTGCTGGCCCAGGGGCAGAGCTCTTGGGGAGAGCATGGGGAGCTCAGCCAGGAGGGAGGAAGAGGCTCCATTGACGGTGTCAGTTACGTGCCACGCATGAGTCAGCTTGTGGTTTCAAGTGTCTGCCACTTGTGCAGAGGGCTCCTCTCAGGGCCTGTGCTGGACCACCAGTGCCCTGGGACACATGGCCAGGACTGGTCTTCCTCAGCTGCCTCAGGGGCCCTTCAGAGCCAGGTTTCTCTTGCAGGTGGTTCTGGACAACACAGCCTTGAATCGGATCGCGACAGACCGGCTGCACATCCAGAACCCATCATTCTCACAGATCAACCAGCTGGTGAGAAGGGCTTTTCCCTCAGGAGAAGCAAGCACAGGGTTTCCCTGCTGTGTTCAGTTTAGTCTGAACCTTCTTCATGGGCTGGGCTCAGGGGTGGGCAGCCTGGAGCTGTGAGTGAGGGTCCTGTGCCCTTCCCTTGGCCGTGGGAAGGGAGGCATGATGAGGCAGATTTTGACACGCTCTGTGACACTCTGCTGAGTCTGTCCTCTCCCCTAGGTGTCCACCATCATGTCTGCCAGCACCACCACGCTCAGGTATCCCGGGTACATGAACAACGACCTCATTGGGCTGATTGCCTCGCTGATCCCCACGCCCCGGCTGCACTTCCTCATGACGGGCTACACGCCGCTCACCACCGACCAGTCGGTAAGGCAGCCCCAGGCTCTCCTCCCCATCCCCAAGGGCACAGAAGCTGCCACACTCACCTTGCAGCATCTGTCAGCCTCGTCTCGCTGTGAGCTGTCACTGCACGTCCCAGATCCCAGGCTCACGTCCCAAATCCCAACCCACGTGTGCTCACACCACGTGACGGCCGCGTGTGCAGTGAATCAGACCTGAGCAGGCAGTTGTGCTTGTGCCAGGCTACCTGCTGCATGCATCAGGGTCTGGACTGGCAAAAGCCACCCTTAGCAGTGATGAGAGCAAGGCCAGGAGAGTGGCCTTGCCAGTCCTGCCACCCCTGTGGGCCATCAGCCTCAGTTATTTGTGTCCAAACACCAATGCTTGTTGTCACTGAGGGTGGGCTACAGGTGTCAGACCCTTCCTGAAGCTCAGTCTGTGTCTGAGAGTGAATTTGCCAGCCCTCTGCACTTCAAGTGCTGCTGGTCCCTAACCAGTGTTCCCCAGCCCCGTGGTGCCAGTGGGGCAGTTCTGTTTTGGGAGGTGCTCACCTGCACTGAGCCACCAGGGCCCGGAAGGAACTAACAGCTGCTCTTCTCCTCTCCCTGCGTGCATTTCCTCAGGATGTTTCTCAGAGAAGCAAATCTGAAAAACTGCTGGCTCTGAAAAGGGTATCAGTGTGTGATCTGTCCTCCAAGGGAGGAGTGTGGGCAGGGCTCAGCCAGTGCAGGTGGGGACTGCCACCTCAGCCAGCCGTCCCTGCTGTGGGCAGGCTGGGTGCTGGCCCTGGCTGTGGCCCCCCTGGCCAGCAGCAGCTGGGCAAAGCCCCAGCAGCACTCGGGGAGGGAAGTGGCCAGGCTGCCCATAGCTCAGAGCTGGGCAAGGCAGGGAGGGCATGCAGTGGGATTTGCTGTTGAGCCCCCACTTCTCCCTGCCTGGCAGTGGGACAGGACCCATGTTTGACAGCAACAACAGGTCCCTGTCCCTGTGTTCTCAGCTGAGTTTCACCCCCAGCCCCTGCTGTGCTGCAGGGTGTGGGCCAGACAGCCCCCGTGCTGGAGCCTCCACTGACACTCTTGTTTCTTGGCCTGGCTGTGCCTGTTGTGCAGTGTTGGGATTTCCCTGTCCTGCATGTGGCTTTGCATGTGACTCCATCCCCAGGGTGAGGGCATTTCTGTCCAGCTGCCCCCTGCTCCTGTGTGAGTGTGTCCCAGGCAGCAGGAGGGCAGGGAGCAGCACACCCACTCCCTCTGACCTCTGGCTGGCCTGTGCAGGTGGCCAGTGTGAGGAAAACCACAGTCCTGGACGTGATGAGGAGGTTGCTGCAGCCTAAAAACGTGATGGTGTCCACAGGGCGAGACAGGCAGACCAACCACTGCTACATTGCCATCCTCAACATCATCCAGGGGGAGGTGGATCCCACACAGGTGAGTCCCTGTGGCTGTTCAGGTGCTGATGGCCGTGGTGTGGCACAGGGAAGAGCATGGTCACCATGCAGGGATCCTGGGGGTGAGACTAGGCAGTGCCTGAGAGCTGGCTTCAGATTGCTCCTGTTTGGGCTTTGGCCTCGTGGAAAGGCAGCAGTCATGCTGAAATGACTGAATGACTGAAATGACTCCCCATGGCTGTGGGGAGCAGCTCCTGGGGCTCCTGCAGCCAGGCTGTTTGTCCCTCACCCTGCTGTCCCTTGCTGTTCAGGTTCACAAGAGTCTGCAGCGGATCCGGGAGAGGAAGTTGGCCAACTTCATCCCCTGGGGCCCTGCCAGCATCCAGGTGGCTCTGTCCCGCAAGTCCCCTTACCTGCCATCTGCCCACCGTGTCAGTGGCCTCATGATGGCCAACCACACCAACATCTCCTCGGTGAGTGCCTTCCCTGCCACGCTCAGCCCTCAGCCCCAGACCTTGTGGTGTCTGGGTATTGTCCATCCTCCTGTCCCTGGGCATTGTCCATCCTCCTGTCCCTGGGCATTGTCCATCCTCCTGTCCCTGGGCATTGTCCATCCTCCTGTCCCTGGGCATTGTCCATCCTCCTGTCCCTGGGCATTGTCCATCCTCCTGTCCCTGGGCATTGTCCATCCTCCTGTCCCTGGGCATTGTCCATCCTCCTGTCCCTGGGCATTGTCCATCCTCCTGTCCCTGGGCATTGTCCATCCTCCTGTCCCTGGGCATTGTCCCTTTCCGTGTCCCTGGGCATTGTCCATCTCCCTGTCCCTGGGCTTCATCCATCCATCTTCTCTTCATTCTGGGCCTGTCACAAAGGCAGAGATGGGGGTGGGTGGCTCCCACAGGGCTCAGATCTGGTCCAGTGTCCTCCCAAGTCCTGCTGGCTCCTCTGGGAAGGTTCCCTGGGGATCTGTGGTGCCCTGACCCGGCGCTGCTCCCCAGCTGTTCGAGCGGACGTGCCGGCAGTACGACAAGCTGCGCAAGCGAGAGGCTTTCCTGGAGCAGTTCCGCAAGGAGGACATCTTCAAGGACAACTTTGACGAGCTGGACAACTCCCGGGAGATCGTGCAGCAGCTGATCGATGAGTATCACGCAGCCACACGCCCCGACTACATCTCCTGGGGCACGCAGGAACAGTGAGTGCCCTGCCAGGGGACAGGAAGGTCCGTGGCCACCCCCGCGCACGCCGGCAGGGCTCGTCTCTGCCGTGCCCACGTTTGTCACCCCTCAGCGCTGCCTGGCGTGGCAGAGCCCTCGTGCCAGTGCTCCTCTGTGGAAAGCTCTCTGCGGGGAGCTGCAGCTCCTCAGCGGGGCACAGCCCCCGCCCCGCCGTGTGCCCTGGCCCAGGACAGGACTGGGGCAGCTGCGCGCTCTGCTGGGAGGGAACCTCTGCCTGTGGGAGCAACGCTTGCTGTGAGGAGGAGGAGGAGAGTGACCCTGGGGCTGGGAACAGGCCTGGCCCCCTGAGTTTGGGTGCACACAACCCCCGTGGCCAAAGGCTCCGTGTGGCTGAGCTAGTCCTTGCCCTGGGCGGGAGCCTTGTTCCTCCTTGGCCAGATCAGGCCTGGGGCACGGGCTGTATCTATATTTTTGTAGGTTATTTTGCTTTAATAAAGGCTGTTCCTGCACTGATGCTGCCTGCATGACTCCAGATTGAACAGCCAGGCAGGGGAAGCCAGGGGCTGCTGCTTGCCTTGTCTGGCTGGCCAGCCAGCCCCACTGCACAGGAGTACCATGGCCACTGCTCACTGACATGCCCTGGGGTGTGCAGGGCCAGCTCTGCCCCGGCTGGCAGTGCCATGGGGCCCAGGCAGCACTGGGCAACTGCTGCAGCAGAGCCAGAAATACTGGCAGGACCTGCCTGCACGG
>NW_005054559.1:545146-546344 GCF_000277835.1 Geospiza fortis | reverse complement strand
GGGCTGTCCCTGGCACCGCCCTGCCTGCAGAGCACGCGGCACCCACATGGATCTCCTACAGCCGTGAGGCCCTGGGCAGGGGTGGCCATGAGGGGCTGGGGGTGCCCTCACCACTCAGGATCCGAGGCAGGGGACAGCAACACCAGGAGGACACGGGTGTGAGGCCGTACAGTGTCAGGGGATGTGGACACAGCAGCTCTGGTCCTGACCCGTGGGAGTTGGGCTGTGGCCTGGGGACAAGGGGCAGTGCTGGCGCCATCCCAAGCCCAGGCAGCCCAAGGTGAAAATTAGCATTTTCCTCTTACCCTTTGGGGCACAGAGCAGGTGACTAAAAATACAGCCACAGTGGCAGCATGGGCTCCCACGCCCTCTTTGGCAGCAGCCCCTGTGGCTGGGGCAGTTCCCCCCGCCGGAGCAGCCAGTGCCAGGGGCTGCCGGGGAGCTGGAGCTGCCTGTGCTCTTGGTGAAATGCCAAAGGTCGCCTGGCAATGACCATAGGGATAGCAGTCCCTGCCCCCAAGGACACGCTCTGCTGCTCCTCCCCGCTGCCTGTTCCAGGCCCTGCTGCCCTGGCGGCCCCAGGGATCCGACTGTCCCAGCCTCCCGCTGTCAGCCCACGCTCCAGGACAGGAGGCCCAGCCTTTCCTTTGTGCATTTATTTAGAAAAACAACCAACCAACCCCCCCCATCCCAAGACAGAACCAACAAACTCTACAGAGGCAACACTGAGGGGCCGAGCCCCAGCCGTACCAGCTGCCACTCCACCATCCACCCCTGTGACATCAACCTGGCCACAGGGCCACCGCAGAGCCCAGCCACTCATGCAGGAGGAGCCCGTGGGTCCCCAGGGCAGCTTGGCCAAAAGCCGCCCGCAGCTTTCCAGAAGGGGTGGGTCCAGAGGACGGA
Source organism: Geospiza fortis (assembly GCF_000277835.1). Classification (NCBI taxonomy): domain Eukaryota; kingdom Metazoa; phylum Chordata; class Aves; order Passeriformes; family Thraupidae; genus Geospiza; species Geospiza fortis. The sequence goes on along the minus strand of NW_005054559.1, from coordinate 545,438 downwards.
CAGACAGATGATGGCACAGCACTGCTGCCAGGTACCCTCTGCTTGCCCAGGGCATGAGCAGGGTGGCCAGGCAGCACAAGTGCTGGAGGCAAAGGCACCAGGGTATAGGGGACAGGGACAGGCCTGGGGGCAGCGTGGGGAACACAGCGGGGCGGCCCCGCTGCCCACCAGGGAAAGTGCTGGGAGACGTGGGGCGCGCAGGCGTCTCAAAATAAATTAAGGGAATAGCCAGAAAGGCAATGGCAGTGGGGGAGCACGACCCCCTGCTCTCTGGAGCAGCTGGGGGCCAGCA
>NW_005054559.1:544634-545013 GCF_000277835.1 Geospiza fortis | reverse complement strand
GGGGGCGGGGCCAGCCGCTGGGCACCCGCAGAGGCGAGGTACGTCTTGAGGAGCTGGGCGATCTCGTCCACCTGAAGGTACAGGGGGCACAGGGGGTCAGTGCGGGGCACCCCTGGTGAGAGGGGAGGGTGGAGGGATGGCAGCCCCTTACCTGGGAGGTCTCAAAGAGCAGGTCTCGATCCTCCACGGAGAGCCGGAAGGTGCTGCTGTCAGAGGCACCAAAGGAGGAGATGCGGCCATAGCAGAAGCTGTCCAAGGGCTCAGGCTCTCCTGGCTTGTAGAGCGAGACAGCCTTGGCCCCGATGCCCAGCCACAGGCGCTGGGGCCCGGCGCCCACTGGGCTCTGCAAGGGAGAGAGAGGGCTGTCAGGCTCGCCCAC
>NW_005054559.1:539796-543832 GCF_000277835.1 Geospiza fortis | reverse complement strand
CACCTGTGGCCCCCCAGCCCCTCTCCTCCATAGGCAGCAGAACAGGACATTTACTTTTCAAACCTGGTGAGGACATCAGCCAGCAGTGTGGCACTGCCCACTGGCTGCTCCCGTCGCCGGGACTGCTCGTAGAGCGCAAAGAGGTTGGGGCTCTGGGACAGCCCCAGGCGTGACACAAGCTCCTGGGCCACCTGGGCGAGACAAAGGCAACCGATGGTGACCACGTGTTCCTGGCCACGGCACTCAGGGCTGAAAAGGGACACAGACAGGTCATGGTGGGCAAAGGCAGACAGCTCCTGGCCCCTCTCCACCATGGCTCAGCTGGGAGAGACCCTGCTCACCTGCTGTGGCACACTGCCCACCCAACCCTGTGCATCAAAATGTCCCCAGCCCCCCGCCTGGCACAGCCATAACCCCTCACCTCCTCGGCTGTGGTGTGGGAACTGATGGCCACACTGCAGGCAGGTGCCCCAGGGCAGTGCACTGTGCAGATCATCTCTTGCCGCTGCATGAGCACCAGGATCTCCTCCAGAGAGGGCACGCACTCCCTCCCCTTCGTCTTTCCCAATGCCTCTCGGATGAAACAGGCGTACTTGGCCATCTCCGAGGCAGGGAAACGGTTCTCTGTCCTGCAAGAAATGCCAGGAGGATCAGGGTGGCACTAACCTGAGGGGTGCCCAGCCCCTGGCAAGCTCCCTGGCACTCACCTGTCCAGGTGGAAGCGCAGGAAGCGCAGGACAGGCAGGGAGGGCAGGAAGGTGCAGCTCATGCAGGTGAGGAGCTGCCAGTAGTGCAGGTCGCCCTGCCCGCCCGGCGCCGGCGGCTCCGTAGTCTGCTTCACCAGCTGGCAGTAAATCTCATCCACCAGCGGGGGCAGGTCCAGGCAGGTCTGCAGGACACCCTGCATCAGCGGCACCGGGTCCCGCTCTGACTCCAGCTGCTGCAGCGAGTTGAAGAGCTTCACAGCCTCGTCACGCAGCGTGGTGTAGCTGCGGGGGCCAGGGGCTGTGGGATGGGATAGGGGTCAACAGCCCTGTGGTGTAGCTGTGGGGTCAGGGGCTGTGGGATGGGATGGGATAGGGTTTAACAGCCCCATGGTCTTCCCCAGGACCCCCTGCCAGCAGCTGGGCACTGTCCTCACAGCCAGGGACAGCCAGGCCCCAGAGCAGTGCCCACCTGCCCTGCACAACATCCAGCCCAGCCATCACTGCTGCCATCCCAGAGTGCAGTACCCAGCTCTGTGCCCCCCAGCTGCCGCTCACCGCTTTGGTCCAGGCTGCCGTAGGGGAAGGGCAGCAGGGGGGCGTAGAGGGGGCCACTGGTGTAGCGCAGGATGGGGTTGCAGCGATAGATCTGCTCCAGAACCTCGGGGCTGTCTCTGTGCTCCTGGAGGGGCAAAGCAACAGCTGCAGAGGGGTAACCTGGCACAAACCCCCACCACCACCCTGGGGCATGTGAGGCCCCAAACACCCACCCCAATGCTGCCTACAGCTGTGGGCACGGGCAGCCTGGTGCCTGGGCTCACCTCGACATCACGCATGAGCAGCTGGGTGGGTGTTTGGACAGGGGCTTTGCTGTCAATGACCTTCTGCACGGCACACACCCAGCGCACGGCCTCGTTGAGGTGCTCGGTGTACAGGCGGTAGCAGTGCTTCCTGCCAAACACCGTCACGCTCCAGTAGCCTGCAAGGCACAGACCCGCTCACCCACTGCCCACCAGCACCCCAGCCAGGCTGGCTCAGCGCCCCAGGGCTCAGCACAGCCTCTCCTCTGGGCTAAACCTTCAGGGCTGGCAGGGTAACACAGGGTACAAGCTGTGCCGGGAAGATGAAGCCGACCCAAGGGGCATGGGCACCTCACCCGTCTCCTTGTAGAGCTGCTTGTCTGGCCAGAGCACAGAGCAGAGGCTGGTGAGCACCAGGGAGCCCAGGCGCCGGGCCCCCTTCTCGTTGCTGCTGTAGTAGTCCAGGGAGTCAGGAGTCAGCACGAACCAGTACTTCCGAGGGCGGATCCAGGGGGTCTTCATGCAGCCCCGCATCTCCCGCTGCAGCCAGCCTGGGAAGGGGAGCCCTCAGCCTCGCTGACATCCACCCCACCGGCTTCTCAGCATGGGGAAGGGTCTGCACAGGTCTGACCATCCCTCTGGGGTGGCACCAGCCACAGCTGGGGCACAATCCCACCTTTCACGAGAGCGTCGGGCTCGTCCTCCACTGGCCCTGGGCCCTTCTCCACGATGAGGCTGCGCATCTCCTCTGCAACGAGCAGGGACCTGAGGACAACATGGGGCTGAGCTCAGGCACCCACGGGGGTCTCCCAGACCCCCTGAGCAAGGAGCTGGCCTCGGGGCTGGGATGAGCTGGGTCCCGAGGGGCTCTGGGCACCCCACAGCCCTGCGGTGGGAACAGAGGCCTTGGGTGCAAATGACCCCGGCTAAAAATAAGCTGTTTGCAGTCTTGGCCCTGCCAAGGAATTCGGAAAATGAACAACCAGGAAGGAATGTTGGCAGCAGCGTCAGAACTGCGCGTACAGCGAGCGAGCAGGCCCCTGTGCCCCGGCACCCCGTCTTCCTCAGCACCAAGCACCCCAGGGCACAGCCTCTGCTGATGGACACAGCCTGGCAGAGCCTCCTGGCACAGCAAGAGTCATGCACAGCCCCATCAGCTAAGCCTGAGGCAGTCAAGCTCTCCGGCATGGCAGGGGCATGGAGACGTGCCTGAGGATGCGCCAGGGACGGGGACAAGCACGGCAGTCCCGGCTCTGCCACTCCCTGCTCCACCTGACAGAGCAGCACAGCCTGGTGCTAGCTCAGTGGGCAGGACGGTGGAGCACACACCAGCACCAGGGCAACCTCCCACAACACGCCAGTCCCTCAGCTCCTGCAGCACCACACAAGGCAGGGGAACACTCACCGCTCCGAGCCACTGCTGCTGCGGGTGGGCTGGCTCAGGCTCACCTCCAGGGATCCCTGGGGAGGAAGGAGACATCTCAGCCCCATGGTCATTACCTGGCACCGCATGCAAAGAGGGTGAGGCATGACTGTATGCCTCCTCCTCCTCATTAACCCAGCTGTGGGCCCAGAGAGACAGCCTCACACCCTGCTGCCACGGGGCAGAAGAGCCCTGGCACCCACAAGGGCACGGCAGGAACCAGGGCTGCAGCTGGGGCACCCCGGGCGCGGGGGCAGCCGGCGGGCGCGCTGGCCGTGTGTCCTGAGCTGACCCAGCTGGCTGAATACCGTGCAGAATTGCACAAGGTCAGTGCTGAGTAATACGCTTACGGCACAAAGTCCCATTGTAATGGGGCCGCTGACTTCCTGCCCGCGGCGGTGGGACGCAGCACTGGGAAGTCCCTGGCCCTGCAGTGGGACAGGGTCAGTTCCTCCTCATGCAGCACAACTTGACATGGACAGTGGGGCTCACGTGACAGGCCTGGCACACATGCTGGGACACGAGGCAGAGCCCAGGCACAGGCAGGCACCGGGGCGGGCACGGCGCCCGGCGCAGTGGGGTGCGGGGACATGGCAGCACCGGCAGCGCTGTCCTGGGAGATGCACGGGAGCTCCTGCCAGCTGCAGCCCAACGGGACAGCCAGAGGCTCGACAGGCCAGAGCACGCAAGGCCAAGAAAAAGAGACAGATGCTAAAAATAGCGTCAGGGAGGGGGGGAGCCGCCGCAGGTATGGCTGTGCTGTGGGGCAGGGCCGGGTGCCACTGACCTGTGGCATTAAGGGCACCTGTCACACAGTGCTGGTGCCCATGCACAGGGCCAGCAGCTCCAGACACTGTCCCACTGGGGAGGGCCTCACACGCTCCTCAGGGCTGCAGGAGGGAGGCAGCGCCTGGCTTCTCGCGGGCAGTCCAGAGGAGGCAGCGGTGGCAGCAGGGATATAAATAAACAGGAGAGGAGCTGCGGCGGCGGGGCCAGGGGAGCTGCTCCCACGCTCCCACCAAGGGGCGGCTGACACTGTGGCTTTCCAAGGACCCCCTGGCCACAGCAAAGGGCTCTCGGGGGAGCTGGCGTCACCAGTCGCCCACGCC
>NW_005054559.1:538020-538453 GCF_000277835.1 Geospiza fortis | reverse complement strand
CGGGAGGACGCGGTGGGCAGGAGGACACGGTGGGCAGGAGGACGCCATGGGCAGGAGGGCACCATGGGCAGGAGGATGCCATGGGCAGGAGGACACGGTGGGCAGGAGGACACCATGCCTGTCCTGCAGGCCCTCATAGCGACTTTCCACCAAGGAGTTGGTGGAAGGCGTTCATGGTGGTGCCACAGCTGTGTGGCTCAACTCAGCCCTGTGGCAGAGGGTCTGTGGCACCCTCGAGCCATGGGTGCCATGGCAGTGTCCAGGCCCTGGTCCTGCTCCTGCAGCCCCAGGAGTTGAGGCTCTGGCTGTGCTGCAGCTGTTGGGTCAGCGCCGTCCCTGGGAGCCTGTGGTTGCCGGGATGCTCAGGCAGGAAGCTCCGGCTGCCAGCTCCCCTCCCACGCAGCCGGCTCCGGATTGTGCCTGGGGCTGAGCC
>NW_005054559.1:537009-537708 GCF_000277835.1 Geospiza fortis | reverse complement strand
CGGGACCAGCCCAGCCCACAGGCTGGGTGGGCAGCAGGGGCAGCTGTGCTGTGTGGCCAAGAACTGCCCGAATCTGGCTCTTGATCCCCACCGAGGGCTGTGGAGGACAGAGGCCCAGCACCCTGCTTCTGCAGCTGCTGAGTCAGCAGTAACCTGCTTCTGGCCCAGCAGTAGGGGAAGCTTCTGGAATGTCTTCTTCCAGTCGAGCCCTGGGCTAATCACAAACAGAGCAGGGGGTGATCAGGAAGTAGCAGGACCAGGAGGTTCTTCCCTGCATGCCCAGCTCTGCTGGGAGGCTCCATGAGCAGCTGCACCACAGCCAAGCCCAGTCCTGTTCCCTCACTGTGGAGCGTTTCCTCAGCCAGGCCTGGTGACGGCACACGGCCCCGGCGCTGCCGGCCCATGGCACCATGTGCCAGCCCGTGGGACAAGTGTCGCTCGCCATGTCCTAGCCCGTGGTCATGTGTTGGTCGCCACGTGTCCGGGCCGGGCCAGCCCCAGCGCAGCACCCTGGTGCCGCAGAGCCTCGGGGCCGGGATGTGCCGTGGCCCGGGAGCTCGTGGGGGGAATAAAGAGGGGAGACAAACCTCCCTGTGCCCCCGCCCTGGGGTGCAGGACCCAAGGAGGGATCTTCCGGGGGGGTCTCTCTCTGCTGTCCCCTGTCCGGGGGCTCCGTGTCCCTCCAGCGGCGGGGGCGAG
>NW_005054559.1:536478-536966 GCF_000277835.1 Geospiza fortis | reverse complement strand
TGCCCGTGGCCACGGAGCCCCGCAAAACCCCCGCACGGAGACCGCGCTCGCCCACCGGGACTCGTTCGGGGTTTATTGTGAGAGTGAAAACCAGCTCGTTCGGGGTTTATTGTGAGAGTAGGAGCCAGCTGCCTGCCTGGCCCCGGTGTTGCACCCACCGAGCCGGCTCACCGGCACCGCCCGGACCCCCAGAGCACACAAAACCTCGCACGGCCCGCAGCGCGGTGACACTGCAGGGTCTCTGCGGGGACCGCAGCCCCGCGGGTCGCCGGGCACTGCGGGCACTCGCAGGGCGTGCGGGCGCTGCGGGGCTGCTCTCCCCGCTGCCCCGGCGTGTGCAGGCGCCGTGCGGGCTGTCCGGGGCTGCCCGTGTCCGCTGCTCACCGGGGCAGGTCTGCGCACAGACGGGGCTGTCCCCGAGGAGTCGCGGAGGCGCCGAGCCCCGCGGCACCGGGCTCCTACAGCACGTCCAAGGCGCTGGAGAGCGA
>NW_005054559.1:532253-535874 GCF_000277835.1 Geospiza fortis | reverse complement strand
TGCGGCGCCTGGCAGGCGACTGCGCCCGGGGACCAGCCCTGCAGCGTGTCGAGGATGGCGAAGGGCAGCGTCAGGAGCAGCAGGAGGTCGGACAGAGCCAGGTGCAGGAGGCAGACATCGGTGACGCTGCGTGCCTGGCGGTAGCGGGTGTGTGTGAGCAGCACCAGCCCGTTCCCCGCTGTGCCCAGCGCCGAGAGCAGCAGGTACACGGCGGGCTGGAAGGTGCGGGCGAAGCCCTGCACTGCCTGCTTCTCACAGAGCTCTGGCAACGTGCTGGCCTCGCCCGAGTACACGTCCTCCCAGGGGTAGAAGTCAGTGGTGGCCATCAGCTCTGTTGAGAAGGGGCTGGGAGTCACCTGTGCAGAGGGAGGCTCGGCAGGGGCTGCTCGGACACGGGGTGCAGAACCACACCTGGGACAGCGCTTCTCCATCCAGCCGCACACTGGGAGCCCAGGGCACACCCAGGGCAGCCCTCCTTGACCCGCCCTCACCACTGGGAGCCCAGCCCGGGTGTGTCACAGCCCCCAGCCCTGCCCCTGACCCTACTTGCAGGTTTTGTTTCTGTCTCACACCCACCCCGCAGCGGTTCATTTTGCCTTGCTCAGTCATTGCAAAAGTGACCACAGGCTTCCTGAGGAATCTGCAAAGCAGAGCTGGTGGAGGGACATGACCCCAGCCACGGCATCCCCAGCACTACACCTTGTCCCACAAACTCACCCTGCACGTACCAGGGGAGCTGCTCTGGGGCTCAGCACCCAGCCTATGGCCCTGGACAGTTGAGTCTTGGGGATCCACACCTGCATCTCCAGGTGCCCAAAGCCCCCACGCACCCCCTGGGACCCCAGAGTGGGCACAGCCTTGCACTGCCCGGTCCTGTTCCCAGATAGGGAGCTCCTGCCCCACACCTCACAGGCAGCTGAGCACAGCGCTCCCACCTCCCAGCTGCTCACCCCTCTGGGGCAGCAGGACAGTGCTGCAGCCTGGTACAGCCTGGTACTGGTCACTTGGGACCCCACTGACCTGGAGATCAGGATCTGACACTCTCTGACTCAGCAATTTCACTCTGGCCCCTCTCAGTGGGCCCAGGCTGGGCTTGGGCCCCTCAACAGCTCTGGGGTGCAGCTGGGATCAGAACCCAGTGCCTGGGCAGGTTGATTCCAGCAGCTCCTATAGACCCTTTCCTGCTCAGGGCCTGGGGTACCAGGCACCGCCCTGATTGCCCAGGGTTTTGCCTTTCAGTCTAAACCCACAGGACTCACTAAAAAACTAAGAAAAGCCAGTGATGGGGGGAGTCCTTCCTGGTTCCCAGCAAACCCCTCACCCTGGAGCCCCCTTACCTGCTCTGTCATTGCACAGCAGAGCCTTTCCCCTGGCCTCTGGGTCTGAAGCTGTTGGTGTCTCAGCTCTTTCTAACGTGTGGTTTGACCACGTGCAGCTCCCACTATGAAAAACGTGAAGACCACAGGCCCAGCCCTGGGAGAAAAGCAAGGTGGCAGGTGTGACCCGACTTTGGAGCTATAATGAATCTTTTACATCTGCATGCTGGGGACAGAAATAGCTCTGCTCAGTGTCTGTCATGTGGGTGTGCAGGCCAAACCTGGGAGCACCCAGCCAGGGGAGCAGGGTCTGGCACATGCAGGAAACCCCAGCCCAGCCCAGGGCTCTTGTTGGCTTCTGCAGGACCAGAGAGAATGGGACCAATGAAGGGAGTGAGGGCTGCTGGTGCTGCCACTGAGCTGGGCACAGGCAGGGTGCTCCTCAGGCAGGATCAGCAGAGCCCTGTCTGGTCTAGGGTTGTCTTTTCCTGATGGCAAACGTGGTGATTCCAGAAGCTGGAGTGGCTGCTGGTGCAGGGCACTCACCCAGGGCTCCCAGCCTGGTGCTGCATCCCCACAGTGCCGGGCATGCCTGTTGCTGGTTGTTGACAACACGATTCCCAGCTCCTCATTAAAAAGCAGATTAGTTCCTGTGGGGCAGAGGCCCCATTTCCTCTCCTCAGGGGGGAGAAGATTGATCCCTAGCTTTGATAGGCTCCATAATCCCTCAATCCCCCTTTCTCCCAGCTACAGCTGTCTTTGCCATGGCTTATCTCCACTCTGCCCTCGGCCCTCCTGCTGCCTCCAGACAGGATCCTGGCTGCTCTCTGTGGGGCTGTGGAGCTGCTGGCTGGAGAGGAGCCAGCACAGGTGCCCCCAGCATCGAGGGGGTGCCCAGGGCTCTTTGCTGGAGGGTCTCTCCCTGCTTTCCTGCTCTTTCTGCAGTGCAGGGATGCTAACTGCAGATCTCTGCCCTGTGCTGGCTTTGGGGGTGCCTTCCTGCACCCTGCATCAGGGGGGAAGGGGAGGGAGGAGGGTCCTGGGGCCAGTCTGTGGGGGCAGAGCAGGGATTCTACACATCCCCGTTGGGGCTGTCCCAGGTCTGACCCAGCACAGGGTCAGGATGTGGGGCTGTGGCCAGAGCAGGCAGCCCCCGGGGTGTCAGGGTGAGGCCAGGGGGCTGTGCCTCTCCTGGGATGGATCTGCGGGCACTGCCACGTCTGGGGGCCAGGAGGGAGGGTGCCAATGTCCCCAGCTTACAGTTCCAGCTCTTGATAGCAGAACTGGTGCTCTGCCAGCCCTCCCACATCCCTGCCACACCTGGGGCTTTCTATTTGCACTCCATGCCTGGGTAGGGAGGAGGCTCAGCCCCGGCTGCCCCAGCTGATGGCTGTGCTGCCCTGCCCCAGCAGCCAGCCTGGCACATTCTGCCAGGTCCGGAGCCACCAGCGCAGAGCTGGGCACAGCCTGGCACATTCTGCCAGGTCCGGAGCCACCGGCGCAGAGCTGGGCACAGCCTGGCACATTCTGCCAGGTCCGGAGCCACCGGCGCAGAGCTGGGCACAGCCTGGCACATTCTGCCAGGTCCGGAGCCACCGGCGCAGAGCTGGGCACAGCCTGGCACATTCTGCCAGGTCCGGAGCCACCGGCGCAGAGCTGGGCACAGCCTGGCACATTCTGCCAGGTCCGGAGCCACCGGCGCAGAGCTGGGCACAGCCTGGCACATTCTGCCAGGTCCGGAGCCACCGGCGCAGAGCTGGGCACAGCCTGGCACATTCTGCCAGGTCCGGAGCCACCGGCGCAGAGCTGGGCACAGCCTGGCACATTCTGCCAGGTCCGGAGCCACCGGCGCAGAGCTGGGCACAGCCTGGCACATTCTGCCAGGTCCGGAGCCACCAGCGCAGAGCTGGGCACAGCCTGGCACATTCTGCCAGGTCCGGAGCCCCCGGTGCAGAGCTGGGCACAGCCTGGCTGTGCTTCTGCTCCTGTTTGGAGCCAGCCTGGAGCCAGCAGCTGCTGGGGCATCCCCGTCCCCCGGGACTGCTCCAGGCCCCCGGGACAGCAGGACTCCTGCTCCCGCGGGGCTCTAGGTGTATGTAGGGCATGCAGGCACCAGCCCCCCACAAACCCTCTGTGGGCGTCTGGGGGTGGTTGAGAGCAGATACGAACTAAATCCCTTCTTCTGCACCGCTGGGGAGAGCGGCGACCCCGAGACCTGCAGGCCTTAATCCACGGCTTGATTACAAACCCTCCACATCTGCTGCGGGGGGGCTGCGGGCACCGCTCCGACCCTCCCCGAGCGGCG
>NW_005054559.1:530221-531047 GCF_000277835.1 Geospiza fortis | reverse complement strand
GGGGAGAGCAAAGCGGGCCCGCCGCGCCGCCGGCCCGAGGGAGCCGCGGGGTCCCCACAGCTCCCACAGGGACACTGCCCAGCTCAGTGCTCCGAGGCCGCCCCCAACTCCATTCTCCCCTCAGGACCCTGCTATGATGAGCTCGTTGCTCCCCTTTACTCCTACTCCATCGGTGCCTCCTCCAGATACAACATCTTCTACTCGGCCAGCTTCGCCCGTCTGCACAGTGAGTCCCCCGCAGGGGAGGTGGGCAGGGGGTGTCCCTGGCCGGGCTTTGCCTCTCGCGGGGCTGAGGGGCCCAGTCAGGTGCTGCGGTGGTGCCGAGCAAGCAGCGGCCGCTCGGTCGGGAGCCGAGGCGCTGAGCTGCTCCCCCCGCAGGCACCAGCGGCTGGTCCCCCGACCCCCGGGACAAGCAGCCCTGGCTCCAAATCGACCTGATGCAAAAGCACCGGATCAACGCAGTGGCCACGCAGGGAACCTTCAACACCTACGACTGGCTCACACGCTACATTGTGCTCTATGGAGACCACCCCACGAGCTGGAAACCCTTCTTCCAGCAGGGCAGCAACTGGGTAGGGGGGAGCCCGGGATGGGAGGGGGCTCTCTGAGGTGGGTAGAGAGCCCTGACTCGGAGCAAGGTGCTGACAGTGACCCTTCATCCCCAGACATTCTTTGGGAACGTGAACGAGAGCGGGGTGGTGCGGCATGACCTGCATTACCCCATCCTGGCACGGTACATTCGCATCATTCCCGTGGCCTGGAACCCACGCGGGAAGATCGGGCTGCGCCTGGGCCTCTATGGCTGGGCCCCCCCTGGGCACCCTGC
>NW_005054559.1:528243-530173 GCF_000277835.1 Geospiza fortis | reverse complement strand
TGGAAAGCCCTCTCAGAGGGGGTTGTGCCAAAACCCTCTGCTGCCATGGCAGCAGAAGGGTGTGTTCCCCGTGCCAGGGCACCTGCTGCTGCAGGCGGTGACATGGCTGGGGCTGCTCTGCTCTCCCCAGGGTCCCACGTGCTCTACTTTGACGGGGACGATGCCATCTCCTACCGTTTCCGAGCCAAGAGGGTCAGCACCTTCGAGGATGACATCTCCTTCAACTTCAAGACACTGGAGCAGGATGGGGTGCTGATGCACGGGGAGGGCTCACAGGGTGACTACATCACAGTGGAGCTCAAACAGGCCCAGCTCCTCCTGCACATCAGCTTAGGTGAGCCAGGACCAGGGGCTGGGGGTGTGGGGCCAGCACTGGCACTCCTTGCACATTGAGCGTCTTGGCCACTACGTCAACCTGACGCTGGACGGGGAGGTCAAGCGCTTCCGCTGCCACGGCACCTTCGACCAGCTTGACCTCGAAACGGAGGTGGGTGCGCTGGGCAGGGGCTGCCAGGATGCTGATGGTGTCCTCCAGAGAGGGGGTGACACCCTCCCTCTGCCTGCCAGGTGTTCTTTGGAGGAGTGATTGACCATGACAAGCAGCACCTCACCTACCGGCAGAACTTTCGGGGCTGTGTGGAGAACATCATGTTCAACGGGGTCAACGTCGCCGACCTGGCCCGGCACCGGCGGCCCAACATTCGCTTTGAGGTCCAGCCTGGGGGGTGGCCCCTTCTCTCCCTGCTGTGGGGGGACCCCTTTCCTGGGTGTCCTTAGCCCCACTGTGGGGTACCCCCTTCCCTGGGGCCGGGCTCCCTGCCTGCTGTGGGGTGATGTGGGGCCGGGCAGTGGCCGTGCTCAGCCAGGCGGTGTCGGATTGACCCTGCAAGGTTGTCCCTGGCCTGGGGCACCCGCCTGGCTCTGCCAGGCATTGGGATCAATTGAGCACGATTGAGGCCAGCACTGCGGGGATGAGAGGGGGACATTCCCTTCCTCACCCCTCCCATGGTCACTCCCAGGGCAATGTGGGCCACTACTGCCAGGACCAGCTGACCAGCCCCATCACCTTCGCTGGCATCAACAACTACGTGCGGGTGCCGGGGATCCCACGGAGGAACCGCCTGGCTGTCAGCTTCCGCTTCCGCTCCTGGGACACCGTGGGCCTCCTGCTCTACACCGGCTTTTCTGATCGCCTGGGCTCCCTGGAGATGGTGCTGAGCGAGGGCCAGGTCAATGTCTCCATCGCCCAGCCTGGCAAGAAGAAGCTGGAGTTTGCTGCAGGTGGGCTGGGGTGTCAGTCTGGCAGTGGAGCGTCCCCAAGCACCTTCCTCTCAGTTGTTATTATATTGCAAGAGTTCTGTTGTCATTACATTGCAAGGGTTCCATATTGCTAGAGTTTGGTACCTCCTTGATGTTTCTTGTAGGCAGCTCCTCTAGGCACTGACTCTTCCTTCTTCTCGCAGTAAGCAACTGACTCCAGTTCCCCTCAACCAACCAATCCCCTCTTTTATAACACTCTTCGTATTATCGGCTACAGCTGTGGCCTGTTAAAATCAGGCCTGCTCCTAATCTTTAATAATTAACCCAGCTGCAACTCTTTAGGGGGTAAGATTACTTTCTATACTACCTGTACTTACTTATATTCTATCCCCCTACACCTCTCTGCACAGGGCATCGCCTGAATGATGGCTTCTGGCACTCGGTGCACCTGGTGGCACGGGAGGGCTCAGCTGTGGTGACCATTGACGATGACGATGGTGCCGAGTTCCGGGTGGCGCACCCCTTCCAGCTACGCACTGGCAGCCAGTACTTCTTTGGAGGTGGGCAGCAGGGCGGGCTCTGGGGCAATGGGTGCCTGAGGGCTGCTCACCCCCATCTGTCTTGCAGGCTGCCCCAAGCCGGCCTCAGTCACTGGCTGCCGGGCACACCA
>NW_005054559.1:525951-528216 GCF_000277835.1 Geospiza fortis | reverse complement strand
CCATCCAGCCCGGGTACGTGGAGCTGCTGACACTGCAACGGCTGGCACAGTACCACAACGTGTTCTTCAACGTCTGTGGGATCACAGACAGGTATGGACCGGGATGAAGGTGCTGCCTGGGAGTGGGGGGCATTGGGGGCTGTGCTGGTGCTGGGACAGGAGCTCTCTGTGCCCTCAGGTGCACCCCCAACCTGTGTGAGCATGACAGCCGCTGTATCCAGTCCTGGGATGACTTCATGTGCATCTGCGACCTGACGGGGTACAAGGGGGAGACCTGCCACAAATGTGAGCCTGGAGCCTCGTGGGTCAGGGACAGTAGGGGCACCTGCAGCCCCTACTCCTGCCTGGTGCCTCCCTTGCACTGACCTCCACCCCATTCTTCTCTTCCAGCCCTTTACAAGGAAACGTGTGATGCTTACCGGGTCAGTGGGAAGACCTCAGGCAACTACACCATTGACCCAGATGGGAGTGGGCCACTGAAACCCTTCACGGTGTACTGTGACATCCGAGGTGGGGGTAGCAGGAGGGCAGAGGGGACCTCTTTGGGATGCCCCTGGGAACCAATCCTTGCCTGTGCATTGGAGCTGGAACAGGATAGAGGGAGCGGGGGTGTCCTAGGGATCAAGTCCTAAAGCTCCCCTTTCACTGCAGAGGACCGAGCGTGGACCATCATCCGCCACAACCGTCACTACGCCACACGGGTGACGGGCTCCAGCGTGGACCAGCCCTACCTGGGGGCCGTGGAGTACTGGAACGCCTCCTGGGCTGAGGTCTCCGCCCTGGCCAACGCCTCTGAGTACTGCGAGCAGCGCATTGAGCTCAACTGCTACAACTCCCGCCTGCTCAACACCCCCTGTGAGCGCCGGGAGAAGGGGATCGGTGCTGCATGGCTGCACTGTAGGGCTGTGGGTCAGTGCTGCATGGCTGCACTGCAGGGCTGTGACACAGGACAGTGTCCTGACCCTCCTCTGTGCCTGCAGCCGGGCTGCCCTTCAGCTTCTGGATGGGTCGGAACGATGAGCGGCACTACTACTGGGGGGGCTCGCGCCCGGGCATCCAGCGCTGCGCCTGTGGGCTGGACAAGAACTGTGCTGACCCCCAGTACTTCTGCAACTGTGATGCTGACCATGCAATTTGGTGAGTGGTGGCAGCTGTGGAACAGGAGCTGTGGGGTGGGGACTGCAGTCATGGGGGACACAGACTCTGGGGTATTCAGATGGGGGTAACGGGGCTGTGGGCTGGCGAAGGGACAGAAACACCTCATGGCCCCTCTGATGCACTCACATTTGCAGGAGGACAGACAAGGGTCTGCTGACCTTTGTGGACCACCTGCCCGTCACCCAGGTTGTGGTTGGAGACACCAACCGCACTGGCTCTGAAGCCCAGTTCGTGCTGGGGCCCCTACGGTGCTATGGAGACCGTAAGTGAGCGGCCCCACAGAACATGCCCTGCCTGCAGAGTGCCTACATGGAGGTGTCCCACATGGAGGGACCCTGCCCACCCCTCACTGCCCCTCCTGTTCCTCGCAGGCAACACCTGGAACACCGTCTCCTTCAACAGGGGTGCAGCCCTGATCTTCCCCACCTTCCAAGCCAACCACAGCCTTGACATCTCCTTCTACTTCAAGACGACTGCCCAGTCTGGAGTCTTCCTGGAGAACCCAGGCTACCGAAACTACATCCGCATTGAGCTCAACAGTACGGGGGGACAGAGGGTGCAGGGCTGTTGTGGGCAGAAGGGCTGGGGCCTCTTCTCAGCACCGTGTCCTTGCAGCCACCAGGGACGTGGCATTTATATTTGACATCGGGAACGGGGACGAGAACCTGACGGTGCGGTCGGTGGTACCCTGGAACGACGATGAGTGGCACCAGGTGAAGGCTGAGCTCAACGTCAAGCTGGCCCGGCTGCGGGTGGACAAGCTGCCCTGGGTGGTGCGGCCATTCCCCCCACAGAGCTTCGTCCGCCTGGAATTTGACCGGCCCCTCTATGTTGGTGAGAGCCCCTGGCAACATCCCTGCACCCCCGGGTCCCCACGTGCCACAGGGCACTCAGTCTCGGCCCCGCTGCAGGCGCGGCAGAGCACAAGATGCGCCCGTTCCTGGGGTGCCTGCGGGCGCTGCGGATGAACGGGGTCACGCTCAACCTGGAGGGCAAAGCCAACGAGACTGAGGGTGTGAGGGTCAACTGCACCGGCTACTGTCAGGACCCGCCGGTGCCCTGCCAGAACAGCGGGCTCTGCGTGGAGCGCTACAGCCACCACACCGG
>NW_005054559.1:524101-525773 GCF_000277835.1 Geospiza fortis | reverse complement strand
GCCCTTCTGCAACCACGGTGAGCGGCAGCGCTCCGCGGGGCGGGAGGGGCCGAGGAGCCGGCGCTCCCCTCACCCCGTGGGCTCTCCCGCAGACATTGGTGGGTACTTCGAGGAGGGCACCTGGGTGCGGTACAACATCCTGCCCATGTCGCTGTACGCCGCCCGTGAGTTCGCCAGCATTGTGAGCAGCCCCTGGCAGCCCCTGCCTGGCTACAACCTTACCAGCGAGGAGGTCAGCTTCAGCTTCAGCACCACCTCAGCACCTGCCGTGCTGCTCTACGTCAGCACCTTTGTCAAGGACTATATGGCCGTGCTCATCAAGGATGATGGTGAGGGCAAGGCCCCCTGCCCTGTGGGTGCCACTTTCTGAGCCTATAGATGGACTGGATGTGCCCACTGAGAGGTCCAGCCCTGCTGACAGCCCTGTGCTGCCCACAGGGAGCCTGCAGCTACGCTACCAGCTGGGCACCAGCCCCTATGTCTTCACTCTCACCAACAAGCCAGTGACGGATGGGCGGCCCCACCGTGTCAACATCACCCGCCTGCACCGCACGCTCTACACCCAGGTTGGGCTGGGGCACCCTCCCAGTAGGGCCTGGGGGCTTCAGGTCAGGCTGGGAGAGGGCATGGGCAGGGTGGCTCTGTGGGCACTGATGCTGTGCACCTTCTTCCCAGGTGGACTACCTCCCTGTCATGGAGCAGCAGTTTTCCCTGTTTGTGGACAGCAAGCTGGACTCGCCCAAAAACCTGTACCTGGGTCGTGTGATGGGTGAGCTGGGTCCTGCCCTCAGCTGGGGTCTCTGGGGTCTCCTCTGCACAGCATGGCCCTTGCCCTCTGAAAGGGATGAATAATTTCTTTCTGTGGCCCCACAGAGACTGGCGTGATTGACCCCGAGATCCAGCGCTACAACACACCTGGCTTCTCAGGCTGCCTCTCAGGGGTGAAATTCAACACCCTCGTGCCCCTCAAAGCCATCTTCCACCCCACCAGCCCCCTGCGACCCTACAGCATCCGGGGAGAACTGGTGGAGTCGAGCTGTGCCTCAATGCTCCCCCTCAGCACCCTCCTTATCCCTCCTGAGATGGACCCCTGGTACATGGCCACAGGTGGGTGCTGTGGTGGGACCCTGGCGGGGATGGAGCCCTCGTCAATCACCAGCTGCAGAAGGGAAGCTCCAGCATGAGACCTTGCTGCAGCCTCAGCTGCCTCCTCTGTCTCTGCAGAGTTCCCCCACGTGCACGACGACGGCTGGATTGGGATCATCATCGGGTGTAAGTGAAGCCTCTGGCTGGTATTCCCCACTGGCACGGCCCCGCGGCCCCTCCCCATTCCCTCACTGCCGTCTCTTCCCCGCAGTCGTGATCTTCCTGCTCCTGCTGCTGTCAGGGCTGCTGGTGCTGCTCTACTTCTACCACCACCGCTACAAGGGCTCTTACCACACCAACGAGCCCAAGGCCATCCAGGATTACGGCGGTGCTGCCAAAGCGCCGGCGGCACGCAAGGAACAGAACCTGCCCCAGATCCTGGAGGAGCCGAGAGGGGACTAACGGGGCCGGGGGCGGGACGGGCTCACAGCCCCGGGAGCCGCCCGGGAATGAGCGAGCGTCGCGGGACCAAAAGGCCGAGCACACCTGAACTGCCAACACCCGCCTTCAGACTGACCGCCCCGGA
>NW_005054559.1:520315-524075 GCF_000277835.1 Geospiza fortis | reverse complement strand
ATACACCGACAGCCCCCACGCCGGAGGCCTGCACAGCTGCCAAACCCTGCCTGGCCTCTGTCACGCTGTCGGGGAGCCCCAGGCCCGGTGCCCACCCTCCCTCTGGCCGGGGGCACCCCGCTGCTGCCGCCACCCGTGTAGCTGACCCGCTGCTTTGCTCGCTTCGCCAGCGCCACGCAGAGCCACGAGCGCCGGCCGCGCTCGGCCGCGCTGCCCAGCAATACTCCACACCCCGGCGCCGCGCATGCCGCCACCGCACCTTGCTGAGATGCTGCTTTCATAAATCAGGTACAGATCCTTTCTACCATTTTTGTTGCTGGATATTCTACTACACTCTGGTTTTTTTATTCTCTCGGTTTGTATAAAAAACCAAACGGAAGCTCCCGCGGGAGTGACGCCCCCGCGTGTCGTGGTACGTGGTCTGTAGTTTGCTACTTCTCTGTACGAAGTGCCAGTCCTGCCGATTACCTCCAGCCCAGGGAAAGCTCCTGTTCACTTGCTGTGTTTGTGGTAAGACAATGTTACAGATATGCATTTATCTACCCAAAGGCCTGGCTCCACTGGGCACTTTATTTTTAAAAAGTCTGTTCTTTTGAATGAGATGTGAAGATAATCAAATAAAGGCAGAATGATGGCATTTGACAATCCCCAGCCTTCACCTTGGCAGCCTGGGCAGATCCTCTCCTCCCACCCCGGCTCAGCCTGCACCAAGAGAGGCACCACATTGGCAACAGCAATTCCTGGTCCCAGAGTGAGATGGAGGGTGTAGGGAGCTGGGACTAGAGGCAACTCAGCTGCTGCTGCACACACACATCATGTCCTGCTCTCCCCACCACCACCTCTGCCCCCTTCCCACCCTGAGCCAGTGTGATTGAGGCAGCTGGCAGCACCGGGTCACTCTGCCCCCCCTGGAACCTGGGAGCCACGTCGGAGACAGCTGGGCAGAGCCCAGCAGGCAGGGGACAGTCTAGGGACAGGCTGGTGCCCAGGGTAACAGAGGCCAGGAGCAGGGGAGGGTCTTTGCTACCACTTTATTATGACAAAGGCTACAAGCCATGTTATTTAAAGTGCATTATTATTACCATTATTCACCGTCAACAAACCACAGACACAAGCCTGGCATAGTGCAGATATGGCCGAAGTGGCAGAAGACGCTTAGGCAAGAGCAGGGCTGGCAGGAGCTGGGTGGAGGGAGGTGGCAGGGAGCAAGGCTCAGGCAGGTGCTGGGATACAAGCACTGCTCCAGACAGATCTAAACACCTCCATGCTCCAGGGGGCCGTCATGGACAACAGGAAGGACAGACAGACAGCCTGGCCTGCCGTGGCAGGGGACTGGGAAAGTATGGTGAGGGTTTGGCTCCCAGGCAAACCCAGCACCTCTGTGTATTCCTGGAATAAACAGCTGGGAGTGGGCTGAGGTCCTGGAGCCAGGTCAGGGCTCAGCCGGGCTCCCCATGTCATCCTGGGAACCCAGCCCTGGACATTGGGAGCACAGCCCAGCACCCAGCACCAGGCCAGGCAGGAGGCTGGTGCCATATGTGGCTCTCAGGGGACAGCCCCAACCTTCAGGTCAGCCCAGCCCCATCCAGCCTGCCCTGTCCCAGCCCTGGAGCAACATCCCAGCAGAGGTGCTGACAGATGCAGGACACCTGGGATGCCTGCAGTCCCTGCACTCCAAAATACAGGGCCCAGCCACCAGCTGAGGGTTAGTTTAAAGTGCTTTTTTCTTTCCTTTTTGCATGGAGTGCAAGGCTAAACCTCACCCTGCCAGAGAATATTTCCCCTTTATCCCCGGGGCCAGGGGGTCACAAAGCTCAAGGAAGGTTTCTGAGAAGCCCCCCTGGGTCACAACAGGCAGGGATTGTAACATCATCCCCTACTCAGCTCAGTGGCACCCCTACTCAAAGTATCATATTGCATAGTGCTGCTCTCCCATCCCCAGGCCATCCCTTGGTGCCACTCCAGCCACAGCTGGGCAGTCCCCATTTCCCAGCCAGCTGGGGCAGAGGGGATCCCACCCTGGGACAGCCATGGCCCAGGGGCTGCTTACACTCCTGCCCCAAGTCTCTCTGGTGTCTGGATGGAAAGTAGCACTTGTGACACACACAGCAGCAGGAACAGCAGCAGTCATGTCAGCGTGAAGCAAACATGGCATTGCTTACAAGGTGCAGCAGCAAGGTGTGCCAGAACCACCCTGGAGTTTAGATGATGTCTGTCTCCCTCTCTATGCCGACATACTTCAGGGCATCTGCCTGGCTGTACCTACAGGACAGGAAATCATGGCTGCAGCAATGCTCCCCCCAGAAACCTGCACAGAGGTGGGGTCAACCCTGCAGCCCAAGGTTGCTGCTGGCCAAGGTACCTGTAGTCAAAGAAGAGCTCCTCTCCTGCCTGGATGGCTCTCTTGGCGAAGATGCCGATGCGGTGGTCTCCGTTCACCATCACAACTGCAACCAGAGATGCAACATCAGAGATGCAACATCTGAGATGTGCAGCCCCAGCTTGGGCTGGAGCTCTCACAGCACCATGTCCTGCCTGGCCTGGCTGGGCAGGGGGACCTCACCTTTCGCATAGCAGTTGGGGTTCACTGAGTGGTTGGCAAAGCGGATTTTATTTCCTTTGCGAGTAGCGTCAACAACAAAATCTATTAACAAAAAAAAGAGAAGGAAACTATGGTGTAAGGCCAGGCCTGCCACCAGGCAGGAGGTGGGCTGAGCCTGCCCACCTGGCCTCTCCACCCCTGGAAACCTCAGGAAGTTACCATTGTTGAGGTTGAAGAGGAAGCTGGACATGTACTTGTCGTAGACCTTTCCTCGCCTGTCAGCCTCATCCTGTGAAATGAGCTGTAGAGGGAGATCACCTTGAGAGACTCAGCAGCTGAGGGCTGAGCCAGGTTCCAGGGCTCCCTCATGGAAACACCCTCCTGCTCTCCCTCCCACCTCAGGAGCCTGCCAGGGCTCCCAGGGATGGGGCAGGGCCAGAGCAGGGCTCTCAGGCAGCAGCACACACACAGCATGTTCCTCCACAGCGGAAGGCCAGAGGTACTGAGACAGACAGCACAGGGCTCCATCTCCAGATCTGGTCAGAGCCCATAGGCACAGCTGAGCCAGGGAAGGCAGCTGACCATGCAGCCAAAGGAAGCTCTCCCACCACACACAGCCCCCGTGTGCCTGGCCAGCAGCCCCAGCACAGCACTGACCTCCCCGCAGTACTCGGAGATGAACTCGTTCTTCTGCACTGCCTCCTTGATGAAAGTCCCCCAGCCAGCCACGTCTGATGGGGCCAGCAACAAATGCTGGAATCAGAATGAAAGGAAATGGGGAGAGTTGGCAGGTACAGCACCTCACAGCACACAGGTCATGGGGGCAGCAGGGAGCCACTGTCCATCCAGCATCCCCTTGTTTGGTGACACAGCTCCCTACAGACTTACACCATTACATGGAGCTGTACAGGACCTGACACACACTAATTTGCAAGTTTCTCTGAATTTCCCTTTTTTTAAAAGGCTCAATTCCTTGCTCTGACCAGCAGAATTCAAGACTAAATCTTTCTCTAGAGCCACTTTATACACTCTCTTGCTCTCACCATTCCTCATGTAACTCCCATCTCCTGATTTTGACATCCACAATCCCTCCTTATTTTCACATCTACAATCCCTACTCCAGAGTAAGTGCTGCAGAGGCCCAGAGCAGAGCAGCTTCTTTTCCAGACTCTCACTCTGGCATTTCCAGGGAAGCTGCTCCCCCTCCACACACAGCAG
>NW_005054559.1:510581-520261 GCF_000277835.1 Geospiza fortis | reverse complement strand
TTGAGGCCTCGCTGGATGCTGCAGTTCTTGCAGGAGACCACCTTGCAGTCCCAGTGTTCTGAAGCCCCACAGGTGAGGCAGAGGTCAGGGTCACACTCCCTCACAGCCAGGTAGCAGGGGCACTGCTTGGTGTTGCACTGGGTCTTGCAGCGGCAGCCTGGGAAGCGATTCTGACCTGCAGCAAAACACACAGTGGGTTTGCACTGTGAGCTTTGGCAGGGGCCATGCAGGCTCTCTGCCCCAGCTGCTCCTCCCCAAGCAGATCTTGAGCAGGGACAGAATAAAGTCTGGCTGTTTTCTCCACTGCAGAGCTGGGAATGGAAGCCCAGACAGGAAAAACAAACACATCAGAGCAGTGACCCAATGCCCAACCTAACTGCTGGAGGCACATCCTGCTCACAGGGGACCAGCAGCAGCACCCACAGGATACAGACACAGGGATGAGCACTAACAGGAGTGTCTCAGCTGCCAACAGCTGCATGGCAGCACAGAACCATCTCCTTTTGGACCTTAGCTAACAGAACTGCTGTGGATGGACAGAGGAGCAAGTGCAGGAATAAAGTAGGCACCCAGCAAGCCCCAGCTCCCTCCCTGTGCTCTATGCCAGGAGAGCTGGCTGCTTTCCTGCCCAATAGTCCTTGACGTCTTCTTACAGTCAGGGTTGCACTGGCAGAACTTCTCACAGAAATTCTGAGTCATGATGCAAGGGCAGGAGCTGTCACAGGGATGCTCAGGGTGGTCACAGGGCTGGTAGTTGTACACCTGGGTCGGTGAATTATCTAGAACGAGAAGAGAAATGCCAAGATTGGAAGCTGCATGTTGCAGGAACCTTTTCAAAGCAGCAAGTGCAGGGCACTGGAGCTGAGAAGGTGCAAGCTGCCCATCTGCCTGCACTGGGCAGGGAGCCTGGCAGCACCCAGCTCCCACAGGCACACACATGGCTGTGCTCACTGACCACAGCAGGGCTGCACACTGCCCTCAGCCTCCCCTGGCTGCAGCAAACCCTGCTGCACATGCAGCCTCAGTGGCCATTGGGATAGCCACGATGCCCCTGGCACCCCAAGGAGCCTGGCCAGGGGCAGTCACTCCTTCCACGCTGCTGGACCTGCCAGGCTGGTGGGCAGGACACAGCCACCCTGCTGGAGAACTCAACCCTTGCAAATCTCCCATGACACAGCCCCAGCCAACTCTACCTTTCTTCAGCTGGATCTTCCTGCAGTGTGCAGCCCACAGCCTGCAAAAGGAGCAGAGAAGGTTGTGTAAGTCATTAGGGAGAGACAGCCAGAGCTGCTCAGCACCAGCAGCCAGCACAGCAGAGATGGGCTTGGCAGATTCATGCATTAATGATCAGCAGCCACCATAAAGTGGAGAGAGATGAGAGTGATGCAGCTGCAGCAGGAGCTCTTTAAGCCAAACACCAGAGCCAGAATAATACTGGACGCACTGAGATCAACACACAAAGTGGGTTACAAGTCAGGGAGCTGAAGCTTCTGTTAGGGAAGTGGCACCAGGACCAGCAGCCTGTGTTGCTGTATCCTCAAGCTGAGCCTGGGGCTGCAGGGCCACTGAGCCGCCAGGCAGAGCAGCAGCCCTGGAGCAGGGCCAGGGCCAGCACCCAGAAGCAGCAGCCCCCATGTGACAGCAGGACGTGCACACAGATGGGAGCCAGATGGGGATTACCAGGAATGCGTTGGCACAAAAAGCAGAGGATCTGGTTGCATTTTAAGAACAAAACAAGCCTGTCCAACACTTGCCTGTGCTTCCTTTTCTTCTTCTGGGATGGATTCATTAACTCATTTGTTGGCAGTTTTGTTATAAGTGATTCCTTCACTGCAAACTGAAAGACCTACCAAAGAACACAAGCAAATAGAAGAAACAAGTTCAGTGCACTCGAGTTGTTTTATAAAAAGCATAAGGAGAGTGTGAGTAACCACAGCAAGGCTCCCAGGCCTGGGCCTAGAGAGCAGCAGCTCTGCCCCATTTTCCTGCCTATGGCACACTGCCTCCTCCTGCCTGGAAAACGAGTGCCTGCACACCTGGCTGTGACACTGCACATGGGAGGGAACCCACAATGCCAGCACACAGGGCTCACTCTGCCAACAGCAGCACTGCTGCACAGTAACACCCTGAGCTCCAAAAGCGTTGATGTGGCACCTTCCTGTGGGGAGCTTTGTGCCAGAGAAATAAAACCAACAGGCAGTGGCTCTGGCCCTGGCCCCTCTCTTGCCTGCTCCGAGCACCCACCTGCTTGCAGGTCTTTGTCCCCAGCAGCCTGGCAATTGAGCAGAAGTTGTTGAAGTAGGTCCCATGGAAGACACGGAAGAGTGACTCCTCGGCTCCTGTCCACTCCACGGGCTCCTGCGGCGTCTCCACCGCAAACAGCTGGGAGGAGGCCGGGCTCAGCTTCTGCTTTGTGGGGGTTTGGCAGCGGGAGTTGGCCTCTGGCAGGAAAGGCACATGGTAAACCAAACACACCCTGGCCATCATGGTTCTGGGGGGCAGTGGTTACCCCCTAGTGCCCTGCAAGCCTGCACTGCACTCCCAGCCACACACTCCGGCTTCAGGCCAGGCACAGTGCTCAGGAGCCAAGGGCTCGCTCTGGGCTTTGCATGTCCCAGCAAAGCTCTTGCTTTGCCTGTCAACATTCCTCCTTCCTGGGAAAGGGCAGTGAATCCCACAGCAGCAAGGGCAGGGCTGTGTCCCTCATGTTTGCTGGGAACACTGACTGCTAACGCCAAATTCTCCAGCTGTGCAGGAAGCAGAGGGGAGCCTGGGAGAACTCCAGCTGGGAGGAGCTGCCTGCCCTCACAGAGAGGAGGGGGGTGTCTCAGGACTGGCACCATACCCGAGGAGCTAGAGGCCCACTCATTGCCCGTGTCGCGGTCGCTGTCGCCCTCCCTGGTCTCAGTGACAGCCGGGGTGCTGGAGCAGGACGCGCCCACCACGTGGTGCCGCCGCCGGCGACGCCCGGAGCACTTGGATCGGGGGTTGTGCAGGGCAGCAAACTCCTTGGCTCCTTCCTGCAAGCAGAGCAGAAGACAAGACAGGTGGCAGATGACCAGGGAGTGCAGGAAGGCTTTTCCACAGGCCCTGGGACAAGCCCTGTCCTGCCACCACCAAAAGCAGGTAGAAGAGGCTGGCCATGTGTGGTCCCTTCTGCAAGTGCCAAACCAGCTGCTCGTGTTGCATGTTCCCACTTTGTTCCCTTTGGCATTGCTGCCCAGTCAGCAGAGGCTCCCTGGCCTTGAACCCCCAGCCCACTCCTCTGGATCCTCCTGACTTCTCGCTCCGCTCCTTTTAGCATGGGCTTAATTTCTCTAACACTGCACTGAGTCCAGAGAAATCATCTGTCATACAATTTCCCATCTGCCAGCTCTGCAATTAATCTTTATTGGAGATCTGCTATAATATGCATCTGGTAAGGTCTGCATTTGCAGTCATGCTCCTCTGAGTCCAACTAGGACCAGAACTAATTCTGAAAAAATCATCCAAGTTGTGCAAAAGATCCACCGAGCTCTGCAGAGCACAGCTGGCCAGGGCACTTCTCTCATGGTTTCTAAGGTGACAGAGAAACATACCAGCCACAGGAAACAGTCTGCGCCGCAAGGATCTGGCTCAATCTTGGTCTCTCTATTCTTTCGTTTGTACACATTAGGAGTAGCATGAAAAGCTGAAAAAGTAACAGTTATCTTTACTATTAGCATTCTCCAAGAGTCTCCCCCCACTCTGCAAGGGACAGGAAGCAGGAGCCTGTGTGCCTCAGGTGGGGCCTGAGGTGACCAGACCCACAGGGTAACCCTGCTCCAACACACAACGGGCACTAGGCAGCTTGGGAAGGAGAGGCCAAAGGAGAAGGATCAGCTTTCACACTGAAACAAAAAGACCACGTCATATTAATATTATATCTTTTAATAAATAATTCACTGGAAAAAGTCCTGTGACTTCCCAAAGAAGCCCTTAAGACCTGGAGAACAGCAGGTCCAGCAGCTAATCAGTATCCAAAAGGCTTTGGCAGGACCAACCGCAGAAACATGACTAAGACGAAGCTGTAAGTTCCAGGGAGGCAACAAAACACAGGGGCATGTCCAGACTTTGGCAGTGAAACATTCATGCCTTTCACTGAGGAGCTTCTGCAAAGCAAGAGCAAAGTCTGGTGGTGGCAGGACTACTGCACAAACTGCCGGGAGCTCGGAGGCGGCGTGCTGAGCGCGGAGAGGGGTCTGCCGTCCGTGGGAGCCAAGAGCGGAGCCGTCTGTACAAAAGGCTTCTGGGCACCTCTCAGCTCCTAAGGCCCCACTGCAAACTCATGAGGCACCACCCTCCAGAGACTCCAGCACGGACTAAGCAAGGCGTGCAGAGGAAAACTGAGGAGAAAGGGCTCTAGGGAAGCGTCCGGCTGAGGCGGCACTTACGATGCAGAAAGCAGTCGTACTTGAAGCAGCGGCGGCAGAAGAGGGTGTGGAAGGAGTGCAGGGACTGCTCCCGCTGCACCGACTTGGCGCACGGCCCGTCGATGTTGGGGGTGCACTGCGGTGGCAGCACGTTGGGGTCGGACACCTCCGTGAGCTCCCGGTACCTGGGGACAAACACAAACGTAGGAGTGTCAGGGGTAGCACGGTCGGAACGGATGGAGATGAGAGATCTCTGAAGCCAGGTCGTGGAACTTGGGGTTTATTGCAAAGGGCCTGGGTGCAGGGCCCTGCTGGGAGCTGCCAGCCACAGCTCAGAGCAGGCTGAGAGAAGAGAGGGGGAGAGAGGATGAGAGGGTAAGAGAGTAAGAGGGGAAGAGAGCAAAAGCGTAAGAGAGCGAGGTTCCTATTACAATACAATAAATCTTCTTCTGTGTTGAATATTCTAATTCTCACTAACCAATCTAGTACAAGATACAAATCCTATAGCATTTACATACAGCCTATAAGAATCACTACATTACCATCCTGTGTTACATTTTAAACCCTAAAAACTCCTCTTTGGACCCCTTCTGCTGAGCTAGTGGGGTCTGCTCTGACCCTTGGACCTGTCTGCAAGCCGAGGGGATTGTTTCACCTTCAGCCAGCCACACCATTGTTTTCCAGTTGATCAGTAACTAAGGGATCTCAAAGCTTGCTTTCATTTCAATCTTGCTTATAGTTTCCATATTCTCAAAATCTTTTGCCAGACAATCATATTTATAAGGCTTTCCTGTTTCATCTTCCCCAACACACAAACACCCAGGGATGTGCTTTCTCCATGTGGGACAGCTTCACAGCACCATCAGGCTCTGGCCCAGGTACTGTCAGAATTCAGGACATCCCTCTGGCTCTCCTGGATTGCCCAAACCCCTGCCAGGGGGCTCAGAGACCTTGGCACAGAGCCCCAGACCGCTGTGACTTTGATTATGACCCGTGGAAAAAATTACCAACCTTATATGAGGATCTGCAAGCCACAAAAGATTAAGTAGAATAATAATTAGTTTGTCACAGGGTGAAAAATAGATTTTTTGGGGTTTTTAGAATGGGGGTTCAGGAGGCAAGATGGAGGAATCTGGGTGTGTCCAGCCTTTCTCCTTCTTCTTGGCCTCCATCTTCTGCTGTGATGTTGGCACTTTTGGATTGGTTTAAGGTAGAAACTCACTGTCTAACACAGGTGACAGGTATTGGGAAGCTATGGTAAATGTACATGTAGTTTTTAGTATAAAAAGATAACACCAGTGTGCCTCTGTCTGACCTGCTGAGCGGACCTTGGCCGGCAGGCCAGAGAAAGAATTTTATAGATAAGAAACAATGAACAACAACAGAAGAGTTCCGACTCCTTCTTTGACAGCTGGGCTGGGAAAAGAGACTTTCGAACACATCTCGGGGTCACTCTGACTAGCAGAAGTCCTGAGAAGGTACCCCAAGGCCAAACTGCAGTTTGTAACACTCAAAATGCACTCTGCTCACAGAACCTGCAGGCACTGAGCTTTGTGGCCCAGCCAGCCCACAGTGCTGGTCTCTGAAATAAAGATTTCAACTCTTGCTAAGAAAAGGAACAGACAACAGTGCAGGGATTTTCTACCTTTCTTTCATATCCTCTGGGAAGCCATACTCAGGAAACATGGAAGAAATAGCAGTGAATATCATGTCATTGGGGAACCTCTTCTTTGAACACTTCTTGTTACCTGCAAAGAGAGGAGACACAATTCTTCAGACAAACTGATGTGGATGGATCTTTCCTCCCTGCACAGAGCAATTCCAGAGATGCTCAGGATTGTGTTTTAAGACAGAAATGTAATCCCATGCACAACAGATAACCTTGTGATCTGCACCAGGCTGAAGTAATCCCAGAAGCAGTGCTAGGCCACTTTCAGTGCAGCACAATGTACTGCTGGGAGCACCAACTTCTCTAAAGTGCTATTACTATTTATTTCTGCCAAGGCAGAACTTGCAGACAATGCTTTTCTATATCCACAGAAGTGTTGGTGTTTGTGCTGTCCACATCTCTACAGACCAAGGACAAAGACAAAATTACCCATCAGCATTCAAAAGGTCATTGAGGACATATGAAAATCCCACAAACCAGAGCTTACTCTAGGCAACAAGAGCTCCAGGTGGCACAGGAGAGGGAAGAGGAACACTAATACATGGAAAGCAGGTCTGGAAGGGATTTGAAAACGTCCATCTCCCCGCCTCCCACAGAAACAGATCCACCCACACCTCCCTGACAGGTGTTTGCCAGACCAGCACTTGAAAACATCCCACAGCCTCTCAGAAAACACGCAGCTCTGCTAATCTCACAGGAAGTGGGTTTCCAGATGACTCATCTAAATAACTTCTCACCACACTTTCGGATGGTGATTTCTTCCCCTGTCCACAGCAGACAGTGAGAGCAAATCATTTCTCTTCTGCTACAGAACTTGTCAAGCTGGAACTGCTCTTGGCACATTAAAAACCCAGTGATGACAGGAGAGCAGCACCCAGTGCTCAGGAGGGGCAGGACAGAAATGTGACCAACATAATCTTCACTTCTCTGGGGGCAAACCCACCTTCCACTGCAATTCGCTTTCTTTTCCTTGTCACTGGCAGGTCCTCTTTTCCATCCTCCTGTTTCACCTCAGAATCATTGTGTCCTTCCTCTTCCTCGTCTGAGTACTGATTCAGAGCATTCACTAGCTCCAGGAACACAGCATCACTGATGAGGACTGACCCTGAGATCATTTCTGAAACACACAGAAGTGGCAGTGCCACCATCTTTCTCATTTCTCACCACATCAAACCACAAGCCCTACGTGCTCTGCTACCCACCAGAGCCCTTCTCTCAGTTTTTTTTTGGGTAGGTGGGATTTTAGCACTAAAGTCAGTAGTGGTATATCATTTTCAGCAATCTGGGGACAGGCCATACCAGTTTTCCCTGTCTTCCTCCCTGCTGGGCAATTTTATGATGGGGCAGGCAGAGCTTTTCATTGATTAAACTGTTGGCTGAGGCAACAAGCAGAACAGGGTTGCTGAGCTACTCCCCCTCTAGCACATTTTCAGGAACCCAGAGGACGCCTGTGAATCTCTGCACAAAGGAGAACTGGCTCCAGAGCACTCCAGGCATTAAAATGGAGTGAGGTACCCAAAGGCAGGAATGTGCCCTTGCAAAGAAGAACAACAGGCACCATCCTGTTTCCCTGCTCTGAGAGCTCCCACAGAAAAGCTGGTTGCTGCTGCCACCTTTTGACTTCTGAACTACTTGGATATTTGCAAGAGACTGAATCACAGAACCACAGGAAGGTTTGGGTTGGAAGGGATCTTAAAGCTCATCTTGTTTCACCCCTGCCATGGACAAGCCAGGTTGCTCCAAGCCCCACCCAACCTGGCCTGGAGTGGACAGAGCTGGTTGCTCCCAGGTTACCTTCCTCTCCATGAACTTTGCCATCATAGTTATTAATAAGTTCTTCAATGAAAGTTTCATCTTCTTCTTTCACCTCATCACCCATGTAAGGGATATTGCACAGAACTGTTTCATCCTCCACCTGAAGAGAGATCAGACACAGCTCAGAAAAGCAGAGTTTGCTGACCCCAATGGGACCGTGCTGTGGTCACTCAGACCTGCCAACAACACACAGCAAAGCTTCAGATGTCTCATCACTGACACATCAGTGCTATCCCATTGTAACCCAGTCACAAACAAAAGGACCTAAGAAATAAAACTCTTCATATAAAGGGAAATAAAAATCTTAGGGAAAAACACAAACAAACAACCCCCCCCCAAAAACATATTTACTCATTGAATTCTGTGAAACAATGGTGACTCTGTCAAGAAGCCACGTGTAAAGGAGACTACCTGGTGAGGTAGTGTGGACACAAGGTTGGCTGGGATTCTACAAAACAAGCAACTAAAGCAACACTTCATCATCTCTCAAGCAGATGTTGCCTGAAACAAGTGGGACGAAGAGCCACTTCCCAACTGTGTAACAATCAGATGCTGACCTCACTGAGACCCCACACTTCCCACATACCATGAAATTCTGCTGAAGAGGGGACCAGGAGTACATAATGGGCACCAGTGCCACTGTGTTCAGGGTCCTCATGTACAGTGTCTGGCTTGAAAATCCTGGGAAAATGCTCTCAACAGTGCACTGGAATAAAAGCACAGAGAAGGTCAGTGAGGAACCACTCTGGGAGGCTGCCACAGCCTGAGGAAAACTGAATTCAGGACAAACACAGAAGCCCCACATGCACTCTGTGGACTCCATCACAGGAAAAAGCCTTGGGGGTACTTTTTATCCATTTCTGCATTGCAGAAGTGTGAGGCACGGACAACACAGACAAAAACTCATCCATATCCCCACAGCTCCCTGCAGAGTCCTGGTTCCAGTCCCCACTTGCTGATGGTGCCCCTTTTCCTCTGCACACCTGTTTCAGGAACGGGTGCCCACTGACTGGCTTCATCAGCTGCACTGGCTGCACTCGAAGCTTCTTCCAGTCTTCATTAAGGATCTGAGTCTTTTCATGAACCTTCGCAAAGTTGGCCACAAAGAGAGCCTGAAAGCAGAGAGAGGAGCTCTCAAAATTTAAGAAAACCCACTGAGAACTCCAACAGCACTGAAAGGGTTCAGCAAGGAGATCCTGTAAAAACCAACTGGAAATGAGTTCTCCTGCTGCAGTTACACCAGTGCTTGTTCAATGGCCTCGTGTGTGTGACAGCTGCTGCCCACACAGCTCAAGACAGAGCATGAGGAAAAGTGGCATCTCTTCCTATTGATCCAGCTAGCAAGTCAAGCACAGCTTATCAATTCACCTTGCTGACACCCTCTGGTATCACTCAAGACACTCTGAGCTGAAAGGAATTCTTTTTGGGGCATCTCAGCCCAGCCTTTGCTGCGGCTGTACCTTTGCTCCCATGTTTGCCTGGAACCTCTTGAGCTGCCGCAGACGCATGTACTCGGACTTGACTTTCCTTTTCCAGTACATGATACACTTGGATGTCGGAGGAGTGGTAATTTCCATTTTTCTGTAACAGTACAGAAAGAATAAACATTAAATAATGGCGAGCTCAACCCCGAAACAACTGATACTAGAAAAACGTCCCTGTGGATGGGAAAAACTCTATACATCACTGACGTAAACCAAGCAAATAACGCCGTCGCTCTGTAGTGCTCCTGACTGCGGAACACCCCCAGCCGAAGCGCACGGACAGGCCCGGGACAGCAGCGAGGAGCGGTGCTGACCAGAACC
>NW_005054559.1:507336-509318 GCF_000277835.1 Geospiza fortis | reverse complement strand
GCTGCCCGCCCCGGTCTCTGCTCCCGCGGGTGCGGCAGAGGCAGCTGGGGGTGCTGCACGGAGGCCCCAGTGCCACCACATGCACATTCGGAGCATCACAGGGATGTGTCCCCAGCCCTGCAGGTTGGCCCCGTGCTGTCCCCTCCGCAGCACCCACAGCCAGCTCCCCAGTGGCACCCAGCTGCTCTCGTGTCCTGGCCTGGGGCCATCAGCACCTTCCTTCTTTTCTGAATTCTTCACCAGCTGCTCAGAGGCCAGGTTCCCCAAGCTGGTCAGTTGGTCCCCAGAGTGGCTGTGGCCAAGGGGCTTGGCTGCCTCGTGCCCCTCGTCCCACTCAGCAGAGCCCAGAAAAGGGCTCAAATCCTGGGGAGAAGCTGCCCATCTCCTGCTTGCCCCCAGGTCTTTGAGGGGCCAGCGACAGCCTGCTTCCCTCCCAGTCCTGGCAGCTAATGGCTGCGAGGAGAGGACTGAGGGTGAGGGTGACGGGTCAGAGCAGGGATGGAGAGCTTGGGATTCCCTGGGCATGAAGTGGATCCCGTGGCATGAGGGGAGGCTGGGCACGGGGCTCCAGATGCTGCATCTGCCTGGGGGAACGCTGGGAGGAGAGCCCCACACAACTGAGCCCGCACCCCAGGTGGGGGCTGGCAGGGAACGCCGGGGATGCCAGGCTGGGTGGGGAGCTCTTGGCCGGCAGCCACCGTCCTGTCCCTGCCCATCCCCTCCGGACGCCCCAGGAGGGGGGCGGCCGTCCCAGCCCTGGGGCCGCGCTGAGATCATTGGGTGTCTCCCTGGCAGAGGCTCCTGCCACCCGGCTGGAGGCTCCGCCGGCTCCACCAGAAACAGGGACCAGTGGCTCCAGCCCTGCAGGCACTGGAGTGCCGGGGATGACTTCCAGATGTGGCCACTCGCCCGCAGAAGGTGCCTGCTGCAGCCCGGGAAGCATCAGACAGCTCTGCCAGGACCTGTGCTGGGGAGCCGCGATCCGCAGCAGGGAGGGTCCGTCCGAGCTGCCCTGCCCTGCACTCCGGTCTCTGCTCTGCAGGCTGATGTTTAAGGAGAGGCTTTGGGCTGCGCTCTGCCCCAGCCAGGCGTGAAAGGTCCTGTGTAGGAATGTCGCAGGCTGAAGTCACCCCCGGTGCGGGGGACACGGGCCCCTGGGCAGGAACTGCTCCAGGAAGGGGGGCTCTGGCAGAGTCAGGCAGGCGCCAGGCTGGACAGAGCAGGAGGAAGGCACTGGGGCCAAGGACTGGCAGGGTCGGCCAAGTGTCTGCCCTCTCCCCACCTCCTCGGCCTGGTGCCTGGGGGTGGATTGTGTCATCACCCTTCCCTCCTTGGCCATGGGCAGGCCTATGGGGCAGGTGCCCGGGTGAAGCAGAAGTTGCGGTTTTGGGGCCGTGGGTCCCCCTGCAGCCCCCATTGCCGGGCGGCAGCGCCCGTCCGGGGACATTGTGCTTTCCCGTCCACTCCCCCCGCTGCTGGGCTGCCTGCCCTCCACGCAGGAGACGAGGGATTTCACAACCCAACCCAGACAGGATTAAAGAGAAATACACAAGTAAACAAATCGCGGCCTCCTAACGCTGGACGTGCCGTTCAGGGAGTGGATCCTGCAGGCCGGTGGGTGAGGCGCGGCCGTCGTGGGCGCCAGGGTGCGGGAGCGATGCCCGCGGGGGCCGGCACCGCACGGGACAGCGCCGGGTCCCGCCGGGAGAGCCGCTTCAGAGCAGCACTGAGCAATCTCATTTTTCACGCGTCTCCTGTAGTCAAACTGCCCCTGTCAGAGGAAAGGAGTTGCTTCCTGTTATTTCCATTGAAATCCTTGTCCCGCTCGTTAGCCGGCAGGCTTTGGCAGGATGGCACCGCGCACGCACATCAGCTCCGGCCGTCTCTCCCGGGGGCTCCTGCTGCTCTGCGGTAAGTGCGCGGGGCGCGGCCCCGGGGGCTCCGCACCCCGAACCACCCCGCACGTGGCCGCCTCCCACTCG
>NW_005054559.1:504682-507219 GCF_000277835.1 Geospiza fortis | reverse complement strand
GGGCTGGGACAGGAGCTGTAGCACAGCACATGGCCAGGCAGGGGGGCTGGATGGGGCCATCAGGGACAGAAATCAGGACAGGGTGGGCTGCCCTTAGCACAGCCAGTGCACCAGCCCAGCAGCGCCCCGTGGGCAGTGCCCAGCTGTGCCAGAGCTCCCCAGAAACAGCCCAAGGAGGGCCCAGTCCAGCAGGTCAGCACGGAGCCAGCATCAGTGCCCCACAGCTGAGGGTGGAAGATGGATTGGGCAGTTTCCCTGAGCCGTGGGGCTCCCGTGGGCCAGGCCAGACGTGCCCCACGCCCTTGGCAGGCAGTGCTGGGCGTGGAGCTGATGGCAGGCGGAGGGGCTCTCCAGCAGCTCTGTGCTGGGGCCAGTGCTTCCTCTTCCTGCCCCAGCCCTGTCCGGCTGACACGCAGCACCACGCCGGCTCCCCGTGCCTGGGGGTCCCAGTTTGTCCCCATGCTGTGACCATGGCCCAGGGTTTGTAGCCCCTAAACAGCCCCTCTGAACCTTTGGATAGCTGCCTGCAGCCTGGCTAGCCCCTGCCCATATGGGGGGCTGGACACCTCAGCCCAGCATGTGCCAAGCTCTGGCTCCCTGTGCCCCACCTGCCAGCTCCAGTGTCAAAATGAGTTATTTCCCAAATCCAAAATCAGTTATTTCCTCTAGACCCAGCCTCTGCCAGGGCAGCTCCTGCACATGGGGCCCTCTCAGCACCCTTACCCCCCCAGACCCTGCATCCCCTCTCACCCTGTGTCCCTCCCTCCGCAGTGCTCCTGGGGGCTGGCCTTTGTCACACGGACAACGTGACAACGAGCTTCAGCCAGGACACTGGGACAAGCCCACCCACGGCCACGTCCAACGGGACAGCCTGGTCCATAGGTGAGTGTTGGGGTTCAGCGAGGGCCAGGCAGCACTGTAGGACAAACGGTGTCCTGGCCAGGGCTGGCCCTGTGCCACAGAGTGACCCCTTCTTTCCCCTAAAATAGCTGGCCTGTGCCACAAAGCTCTCCCTGCCACTGCCCACAGTCAGCAGCAGCCTGCTCTCCCTCTGTGCCCCTGGCATTGCCCTGGGCTGCTGCAGGCTCCAGGCAGCACCCCAGGGCTGCTGCAGGGTCCATCCCTCACTGTGCTGATGGCTCTGCCACCGGCCGGGCAGGGCTCCAGGCACCAGGTGTCACCTGGCAGCAGGGCCAGGCAGGGATGCACTGTGGGCAGAGGCACCCTGCCCTACTCAGCCCCTTTCCTCACAGAGGGGAATTACACCGCCATCACACAGCAGTGCTGGGATTACTTCGTCTACCTGATGAGGAATGTGCTGACATCGGAGCTGTGCGAGTGGAAAGTCATCAGCGGGTACGGGCCAGCAGGACTGTAAGAGCCTGCATGAGAGGTGTGGGACTCCAGGTGGCTCTCCAAAATGCAGTTTATTCCATCCAGGATGTTACAGCAGTCCAGGGTTGTGGCTAACAGAGCCTGTGCCTACAGCTGTCAGCTCCAGCTGCAGGCAGGCCTGGAGATCCTTTAGTTTAGGTTACAATGCATTCTCTACTTTTCTTTTGGTTACAATGCATTCTATACTTTTCTTTGCTGAGCATCTTCATACAGTAGAACCAATCTATACCTTAACTGTTATCTATAGCCTATCATAACTACTGTAATTACCATATTCATGTTACTGTTCTCCAATCACTTAAAGTTAGTACATCACAGTTTAAGCTAGAAGTTGTTTTTCAGTTTTCTTGCAGTGGAAAATTCTGAGACCTTTTTTCTACTTGCAACATCAGCAGGCTTGTTTGCCTGTGCTCTCTTTGTGCTTTGTAAAAACATCTTCTTGCTCTAAGTCCTAAAAGCCCCCTCTAACTAACACACTCTCTACCTTCTTAGTTATCCAGTAAGACTGGCTCAGCAATTCTTTTCTTCTATATCAAAACTTGCTTCCATCTCTATTCCTTCATCAGACTCTACATTTAAAAATCTTTCTGCTAAGCACACATATCTGAGACTTTCCTTGTCAAACTTTCATCCTTCCCAACACAGCACCTTCCCCTCTAGAGCAGGGGGCAGGGGCTGGGCACTCCACCAGGGTACTGCCGGTGCCCGGGTGTGCCCCCGGTGTCCCATCCCCTGCCGGTGTCCCGGTGTCTCTCCTGCAGGCCCTACAGCGTGCTGCAGCACTGCCTGGAGGAGTGGGCAGAGCGCCTCAACTACAGCTACCCCAACGCCCTGGCCGAGCAGTACATCTTCCAGAGCCACCACATCTACTTCCACAACTGCACCCTGGAGCACCCGGTGTACTTCGACCCGCCCGAAGATGTGCTGCTGGCCATGATCATCGCACCCATCTGCCTCATCCCCTTCCTTGTCACCCTGGTCATCTGGCGCAGCAAGGACGGCAAGGCGCAGGCTTAGAGCTGCCCGGCTGCGGGACCCCCGGCCCGCCCGGCGGGCTCTCGGTGCCACCCCCCCGCGCTGCGGAGGCGGCCGGTTCCTCCCGCGCCTTCCCCACCCCGCGGCCCGGCATTAAACGCTTCTCC
>NW_005054559.1:496193-504090 GCF_000277835.1 Geospiza fortis | reverse complement strand
TTCGCCAACCACCGGCTCCAGCGTATCCTTTGTGCTCCCGGTGCTGCCGGTGCTGCCGGTGCTCCGGTGCTGCCGGTGCCTCCCCCAGCCCCTGCCTCCCGCCTCCGCCAACGCCTCCTTAACCCGCAACCAGGGAAGCTGCCGCTGGAATCCATCCAGGTGGTGCTGGAGGAGCTGCGCAAGAACGGTGCGTCTGTCCGTCTGTCCGTCTGTCCGTCTGTCCGTCCGTCCCGACCCGCGCAGCCACCGCGCCGCTCCGTCCCGTGGGTGTGGGCTGTGATCCCGCCTGCCCGAGCCGGGATTAACTGTGCAGGGAAGGGAGGGCAGACAGAGAAATCGCACATTGAATATTGTTCTATAGCCACAACATTATTCAGTACATTCAATGTGTAGGGCAGGGCTGGTCTGTGAGGCTGCCTCCGGGTGCAGTGTCTGGCACATGTCCCGAAATCTGCATGTTTGATCCTGTGAAAAACGCCAGTCGCTTGGTTTTGAAATTTTAAAAGTTTAAGAGTAATAAAATGGTTATAAAAGTAGTAATGCAATTAGAGTAATAATAATTTGGACAGTTTGGATTAGGACAATATGAGACAATAGAAACAAAGAGTTATGGACAGTCTGGGTACCTTTTCTGGGCAAAATAAGCCCAAAAAAGGACCCACGTTAACAGAGGATTAACCCTTAAAAGCAACAGCCTGTTGCATATTCATACACCTCATCCATGATGCATAAATTCCATTCAAACACAGGATTCTCTCTGGTCAGTGTCAACTTCTTCCTCTGAATCCTAAGGTGCCTTCAAGGCAGGAAGAAGTTCATTTCTTCTGCTAATGGAGCAATAAATTCTCTTTCTCTGAAAGATTCAGGTGTCCTGTGGCTGCTATGTCAGTGGGAATACCTCGTTCCTTTCTTTAAAAAAGTATCCTACATGGCACAGTTTCTATTTTAACATTTTTTATAACCTAAAACTATATTTAACACACTACTTAAGAGAATTAATACAGCATCACTTTCTAACACAACACATATAATATTCATTTGAATATTTGCCAAAAGCCAATCATAAAATACACATTTTTCACAATCCTTATTTCTGACTTCTGTGCCTCAATCCCTATTCCCTCTTGCTTCTAGGGAACCTGGAATGGTTGGATAAGAACAAAACCAGCTTCCTGATCATGTGGAAGAGACCAGAAGAATGGGGAAAGCTCATCTATCAGTGGGTGAGAGCACACCCCGACCAGGCTGTGTCCATGAGGATGGGGGGTCCTGGCAGCCACTTGGGAAAGAGCACTGCTTGCACTCTCCAGGATGTGTGAGAGGTTTGCACAGGGATGTTCAGCCACGTGGATGAAATTTGCTGCTTTGCCTTTGTGTTTCCAGGTGTCCAAGAATGGCCTGACCAACTCTGTGTTCACGCTGTATGAGCTGGTCAGTGGAGATGATACAGAGAATGAAGGTAAAGCTGGGGCTCGTGTTCTGGAGCAGGACACTGGACTGGAGCATGTAAACAGCTGATTGTCAGATTGCAGTTCTGTAGATTAAATATTCTGAAATCTCAGGTGCAAACTCACCCTTTCCCACCACTGGCACATGCTGCTCCAAAGCCTTTATCACTTTGCAGGAACATTCCCCTCTGTAATTGCATTTTCCCCTCCCCAGTGCCCAGCATTTCATCTGCTGTGGTGAGGGGTGTTTTGTTGTCAAGCCCAGCCCCAGCTCTGCCTTGCAGGCTGCTGTGGCTCATCCCTGCTGACCTCTGGGCTCTGTTCCCTGAGCAGAGATGATGAGTCTGTCAGTGTGTCCATCCCTCTGGATTTGCTATGTTATTTATGTGTTATGGTGCTCTGAGAGCCCTCAGCATTGCTGCCCCCAGTCCCTGCACAAGCCTGTTTGTTTCCTGATGTTATTTTTTCCATCCTGTTGATGGGGATCTTTGTCCTCTAGAGTTTCATGGCTTGGATGAGGCATTTTCCCTTCCTCACTGCCCAACATTTTTATCTGCTGTGGTGAGGGGTGTTTTGCTTTCAAGCCAAGGCTCTGCCTTGCAGGTTGCTGTGGCTCATCCCTGCTGCCTGCTAACCCCTAGGCTGTGTTTCCTCAGCAGAGATGATGAGTCTGTCAGTGTGTCCATCCCTCTGGA
Organism: Geospiza fortis; assembly: GCF_000277835.1. NCBI lineage: Eukaryota > Metazoa > Chordata > Aves > Passeriformes > Thraupidae > Geospiza > Geospiza fortis. The sequence goes on along the minus strand of NW_005054559.1, from coordinate 501,947 downwards.
TTTGCTGTAGAGTTATGGTGCTCTGAGAGCCCTCAGCATTGCTGCCCCCAGTCTCCTCACAAACCACTTTGTTTCGTGGTGTTATTTTTGTTATTTCTATTCGGTTTATGTTGTTTTTGTATTTCTGCTTATGTTATTGTCATTTTCCCTTCCTGTTGATGGGATCTCTGTCCTTCCCTAGAGTTTCATGGCTTGGATGAGGCCACGCTGCTCCGTGCCCTGCAGGCCCTGCAGCAGGAGCACAAGGCTGAGATTATCACGCTGGATGATGGCCGAGGAGTCAAGTTCTTCTGAGAGCAGCCTCCTCCTCCCCTTCCCTGCTGCAGTCTGGGCTCTCCCTTGCCAAGCCTTCCTCTCTGGGCCTGGCCTCAAGCTGTGACTGCAAGTAGCTGCATCTCGGGATTTCTCGGGGCAAGATGAGTCTGAGAACCCTTCCAAAGACTTAGAGCTCCTCTGTCTGTCTGTTCTCCCTGTTGATGTGTTCAAGAGGCTGAAGCTGCTCTAGGCAGTTCTGGGAGGGACCACTCAGAAGTGGAACTGGACTTGCTGCTGCTCCCTGTGCCTGGGATGGCCTCCAAGCAGCCCCAGCTGGGCTCAAGCTTGGCCTCCCCTGTGTCCCTGCCAGCCACACGTGCCTGGGTCCTGCAGCCCTGCTGCAGTGCCAGGGGATGAGGCAGGAGCAGGGGACTGGCTGTGGAAGCCCTCAGTGGCAGAAGGAAATGCACTTGCTGCCAGGCAGGCTGGGGGAAGCCAGGGAACTAATTTCAGGTGATTAAAATGAGATGTATTTATAGAGCAGCCCGGCTGTTTTCATCTATCTTTATTTTTCCATCAGAGACAGAGCACTGTACCAGATTTTTGCCCTTCAGTCATATTTCCTGTGTGCCCCAGGGAAATCCAGTGGTTCCAGGGTGGGAAACAGCACAAAAAGAAAGGAGAAGGGGACCCTTCCTGCCCTTCTCAGGACAACATTTACTTTAAATTTGCATGTGCAGCCTGCTGGAAGCCCCTGGGTTTGTGCAGAGGTGATGGGGTAAGCTCTCTACCACTGTGGCTGGGAGAGGGATGACTCAGCTTTAGGTGACAGCAAAGTCAGAAATTGTGATAACTTGTCTGAAATTGTGGCCAGGTGCAGTTGCTGGCCCTGTGAGCCCTGGAGAAGCAGATGGCTGTGCTGGGGCAGGGTCACCTTTCCCTGATCATTGTCAGAGGTTGGGGACAGTGCTGGAGTGACCTCGGGTCAGTCTGGGGGTGCAGCAGAGCAGATGGCACTTGCACCCCACAGGCTGCCCCTGTCTGTCCTTCCCTGCCCTTGGGGACAGCCTGGCACTGGCTCACCTGCTCCTGCCAGCTGCTGTCAGCGTTGAGGAGTTCTCAGTGGAGGTGACATGCTGCAGTCTGTGAAATGTGAAAATTCGTTCTGTAGCAGGAGCCTGTTGAGCTGGACCTGGTTGGATGTGCTGCCCTGGTGTGGGCACCTTGCTCTGGAGCCCAGGCTTCCTCTCTGTGCCAGGCTCAGCAGTGCTGTGCAGGAATTCCTGAGTGCCAGCACTTGTGAGCTGAGCAAAGGCACCAGCAGTGCTCACAATGGGCTGGTTGGGTTCTTTCTGAGGACCATCACCCCTGGGAGCTCTGTCATGGTCCTGCCACTGATGGTGCTGAGCAAACCCAGCAGCACAGGCTGTGCTGTGGCATGTGCCATGTCCCCACAGCTGGCACAGGCTTGATCAGGGGTCCTCCCTCTGTGTCTGCAGCCACCAAAGTCTCTGTGTAGGATTTTTATGTGACTGTGTTCACAGGAGTCTTAGGATGAGGGAAGAGATGAGGATCTGACTCCATGTTTCAGAAGGATTTTATGATATATATTATATTAAAACTATACTAAAAGAATAGAAGAAAGGATTTCATCAGAAGGCTGGCTAAGAATAGAAAAAGAAAGAATGGTAACAAAGGCTTGTGGCTTGGACAGAGAGTCCGAGCCAGCTGACTGTGATTGGCCATTAATTAGAAACAACCACATGAGACCAATCACAGATGCACCTGTTGCATTCCACAGCAGCAGATAACCATTGTTTACATTTTGTTCCTAAGGCCTCTCAGCTTCTCAGGAGGAAAAATCCTAAGGAAAGGATTTCTCGTAAAAGATATCTGTGACATTTTTATGCTCCCAGTCTGGGTTTGTTTCCATGTCCAAGATCTGGCACCTGCATTGCTCCTTCCCTCTGTGGTGGCTCTGGCTGCCCTGCTGCTCTTGCAGCCCTGCAGGGAGCAGGGTGCTGTGCCTGCAGGTGTCTGCATTTCATCCCAAACAGTCTGATCCCTTCAGCAGCCAGGCTGCAGTGTCTGTTCTCACTGCCTGTGTGCACAATCCCGACCTCCCAGCTCTGTGTTCCAGGCTGGGAGTGCTCTGTGTAACCTGGCTGTCCTTGAGGGAGTCTGTGTTCTTAATTAAATTCGCTCCCTTCTTAGGAAATGGCTGATGTGACATTAGATAAGCCCCAAACCAGCTTTTCATTCCAAGCCACTCCTGGCAGCAATTCCCTTCTCTTTTTCAGCTTCCTATTTAGTTGCTTACTCAGTGAGGGTGGGGGGAAGAGGAGGAAGAGTACGTCCCCTCTGCAGTGTGGACATTGTGTAAAATTCCTTTTCCACACCCTCTGGGCTGGTTACCAGAGGCCACATCCAGCAGTGCCTGTGAGGAGCCTGTGGGACCAAATTCCCTGGGCTGAGATGGCACTGCTGAGGCTGAGATGTCACTGCTGAGGCTGGGATGGCACTGCTGGGGCTGAGGTGCCACCGCTGAGGCTGAGATGTCACTGCTGAGGCTGGGATGGCACTGCTGGGGCTGAGGTGCCACCGCTGAGGCTGAGATGTCACTGCTGAGGCTGGGATGGCACTGCTGGGGCTGAGGTGCCACCGCTGAGGCTGAGATGTCACTGCTGAGGCTGGGATGGCACTGCTGGGGCTGAGGTGCCACCGCTGAGGCTGAGATGTCACTGCTGAGGCTGGGATGGCACTGCTGGGGCTGAGGTGCCACCGCTGAGGCTGAGATGTCACTGCTGAGGCTGGGATGGCACTGCTGGGGCTGAGGTGCCACCGCTGAGGCTGAGATGTCACTGCTGAGGCTGGGATGGCACTGCTGGGGCTGAGGTGCCACCGCTGAGGCTGAGATGTCACTGCTGAGGCTGGGATGGCACTGCTGGGGCTGAGGTGCCACCGCTGAGGCTGAGATGTCACTGCTGAGGCTGGGATGGCACTGCTGGGGCTGAGGTGCCACTGCTGAGGCTGAGATGGGACTGCTGAGGCTGAGATGGCACTGCTGAGGCTGAGGTGCCACTGCTGAGGCTGAGATGTCACTGCTGAGGCTGAAATGGCACTGCTGGGGCTGAGGTGCCACTGCTGAGGCTGAGATGGGACTGCTGAGGCCATGGTGCCACTGCTGAGGCTGGGATGAGTCCTGGGAGTGGCAGAGCTGCTGCTGCCCCCCTGCAGGGAGCAGATGTCCCTCTGAGGAGTTGCTGTCCAGCCCAGGCACACGGCCCTGCTGGAGGAGGTGGTTTTGGGGGGCTAGGGATGGCTGGTACAACCCCTTCCTCCAGCCTGTGGCCCCTCAGAGGCCCTTGCCACGTCTGGCTGTGGTGATTAGGGCTCTCTGGGCAGGGTGAGGCAGAGCTCAGAGGGGCTGGTGCCAAGATAAGGCTCTATCAGGCTGGGCACACTTGGATCCTGCTGGTGAAGGAGAAAAGATTCTGAGAAAGATTTTCCTCAATGCAGCTGCTTAGGAGCAAGAGCTGTTTCAGTTTGATAACTTTATATGTCGGGATAAACGTGCAGGTGGGTCCCATCTGTGCCTCTGGGCTGAGGAAATCCTCTGCAGTGATCTGCCCAGGGTTACAGCCCCAGCTGAGGTTTGGGTGCCTCTCCTCCTCCCTGAACTCACATGAGAGACCCAGAAGGTCCCACGGGTGTGGGGTGGTGAAGCCAACAGTGAAACAAGCCCTGGGTGTCCCTGGAGCTCTCCTGGGACAGGCAGCCTGTGCTGTGCATGCCCAGCTGTGCTGCATCCCCTTCATCCAGACCCATCCTGGCCCCTCTGTGCTCCTGCCCCAAGCTCTGGGATCACACAGACAGTTCCTGGCAGGGCTTGGTGGAGCCTGGAGCTGAGCAGGGCTTTGATTCACGATCTAATTCTGAGGAGAGCGATTACATAGGCCCCTGTTCTCTTTCTGGCAGCCAAATGCAGGCGAGAAATGGGGTTATGTTCCCTGATTGTGGCGGTTCCTCAAAGTGAAGCCTGGCACTGGCACCTGCAGCCCAGAAATGTCACCCTGATAAGGCAGGGGAGCTGCAGTGGGCTCCTGATTGTGGAACATGAGCCTACTGCTTTCAGGCCAAGCTGGCTGCAGATTGGGTTCCTGGCCAGCTCAGGAGAGGACCTGTTCCCCTGCCCGAGCTGCCACCTCCCTACCAAGTTCTGCTGTGGAGTGGCATTTGGAGGGATCATTTAGGGAATTTCTCAGATCACTCACAAAGGGAGGTGTGGGATGGCAGCACTTGGAGCAAACTTCACCCCTAATTTCCTCTCCTGTCTGCAGGGGCCTCATTGGACTGGAATACTCCCCTGCTCCTCTGGGATCTTCCAAGGCATCTTGTTTCACGATGGAAGCCCTTGATAAGGAGACATGAGCCTGCCAGGGACCCAGCTGAGATCCCTGCCTGGCTCTGTGTCTCTTGTTGGAGAGCTGGGGCTCCCTGCCAGCCTGGGCTGTGTTCCTGGGGCTGGGCAGTGCATGGGACCCCTGGCAGGGACCCCTGTGTGGGGGCAGACACAGAATCAACCTAGAGGGCCTTGGGCAGCATTCTCCCCTTTGTGGCCATGCTGAGAAGGTTCTGGGCAAGGCTCACCTGAACAAAGAGCGTTGTTTAACAGGGCTGAGTCAAACCATGTTGCATCCTACAGCCCAAGAGTGGCCCATGTGCCTGTGGCCTGTCAGCGCTGGCCTTTGGGCTCAGCGGCACCTGGTGCCCCAGCAGCAGGCAGAGGTGCTGGACATGGTGTTCAGCCAGTGCTGCTTGTTCAGCTGGGCCCAAGCCCCTCACATGCTCCGAGGGGTGCAGGGCTGAGTGGGGATGTGGTTGCTGCTCCCTGCTCACCAACCAGAGCAGCTCTGGACAGGGAGGCATCGCTCACACTCCTGGTGGGGAAGGAGGTTCCCGGCTCCTCGGGCAGGTCGGGTGGGGGTAGCAGAGCAGAGATCGGCCAGAAACATTTCACTAAATGCTTGTCTCTCCCTCTTGCCAGCGGGGATTTGCGGGGAGCAGCGTGCGGGACGTGGTGCAGGTCAGCAGCTGCAGTCACCCTGCGGGTGCCAGCCTGGCGTTCAGGAGCCCATGACTGCCTTCCCTTGTCGATCCACTCCTTAATGTTTCCGGTATCGTTGAGTAGAAACAATCTGACCTCAGGGAAAAGAAATCAGCGGTGGCCTCAATTGCTTTGTGTTTTGTGTAAACAGCCTCACCGGCAGAACAACCTTCTCCTTCAGCCTGGACAGACAACACGCTCTTGTCCGGCTGCTGGCTCCCGCGGGGCTGACACACACCTTCGACTCTTCCTATTTGCCTGACCCTAATTTCGGGATTTCGGACCGTAGTGACCCCGAGCGGGATTCTCTGGGGCAGCGTGAGGGGGAACTCGCGTCCCGGCAGCGGCACCCGAGGCAGAAACTCCGAGGAAATGTTTAAAGCGGGGACGTT
>NW_005054559.1:486590-494995 GCF_000277835.1 Geospiza fortis | reverse complement strand
CCCAGCAGCGGGGCAGGGCACGGTGCGGGCTCCCCTCGCTGCCCTGCGCTGTGCCCATCGCTGCCAGTGCCTCGGTGCCTCGTGGGTCCGCTGGCCCGGACCCAGAGTCCTGCTTGCTGCCGCCGCTCCTGGCCCTCCTGCTCATCACGTGCTGTTTTCCATTTGCTTTCTTGCTGCCTGCACCGTGGAGCGTGCCAGGGTGCCCACGTTCTTGATGCCAGCCCCTGCTCTGGCACTTTACAGGTGGATCTGGGGCTGAGCATCCCACTGTGTTTCTGATGCTCAGCAGCTTGCAGCTTTCCCTCCAGGAGCAGCAGCAGTGCCCTCTCTGCCTGCCTGCCTGTGCTTGTGTTGGATCTGCCTCCCAAAGTTTGCTCCCATAGCCCTTGGTGTGCCCTGGGGCAGGTGCCTGCAGTGAGCTGGGGCTGGCTGTCAGCTGGGAGCAGGGTACAACACGACCTTGGTGCTCTCTGCCTGCTTGACCTTGGCTGGAGTGGTGTACAGGGTCACCTGTGATGGCTTCTGTGGTGCTGCCAGGGGCTCTGTGCTGGAAGCAGCTGGATCTGTGCTTCCAGGTCTCTGAGGAGCATCCCCATGTCCTCTCTGCTGCCACACTCCTCCATCCATCTCCTTGGCTTGTCCCATCCTGACAGCAGGATGCTGAGAGCAGTGGTGACAGCGTTGTCTCCACAATGCCTTTGCCCCCTCAAGTGCTTTTGATGGGCCTGATCTTGTCCATGGAGGTGCCCAGGGAGATCTGTGGGGCTGCCTCTTCTCCTGGGAGCACCTTTTGGTGAAGTCCAAAGTCTCCCTCAGGCTCCTGACCCTGGGATGGCTGCTGTGGTGGGGAAGGTCCAAGTCCTTGTTGACACAGGAAAACGTGTCTTGCGAGTTTGTTGTCTTGTTCCCAAAAGCTCAGTGCACTTACAGGTAGCTGCCTGGGCTGGGTCCTTGGGGTGGCTGCAGCCCAGCAGAGCAAGAAGAGATCCTGAGAGACTGGTGGGTGGTTTCTAGAGGGCTCACTATGGCCTCTTAATGAGGAAGGTGAAGATTTGCCCCCCATCCCCATGGGTTGCGCAGTTGTTTCTGTTGTTGAGAGCTCAGTTCAGAGCCAGCTCAGTTCTCCTGCCCTCACAAAGCCCCACAGCTCTGTCCAAATGCCCCTGAGCTCTCTTGAGTCCCTTCAGGTGGCAGCCACTGAGTGGAACAGGCTCTCCTTGGTGAGCCCAGGACCTTCATCCCTGGATGAGTTGGCTGTCCCCAGTGCTGTGTGTCCCTCCCCGTGGGTCTCAGCCCCATGTCACAGCTGTGCCCCAGCTCCCCTGCCCTGGGGCCTGCAGGGCTGGCAGCAGGTCTTGCTCCTGCTCCTCCCTGCCTGCAGGCACTGCTGGTGTCTTGGAGGGGCTGGGAGGGGATGAGCCTGCCCCACTCAGGTGGAGGGGAACGGGGAGCTGGGCAGCAAAACGCTCCCGTGTCCCAGCCCAGCAGGAACATGCTGGCCCTGCGAGCCAGGCAGGAGCAGCAGAACCCCTCACCTGTCCCCTGGGGGTGGTTGTGGAGAAGGTCCCCTGCCAGGGACCCTCCTGTGAGCACCCCAAGGTGCTGGGGAGACCTGACCCCTCTGGGGGTCACTGCCAGAGCCAGGTCCCTGCCCCTGCCCTCTCCCCTTCCCACCCAGTGCCTGGCTCCATTCCACTGACTGCTCTTTGTGCAGTGTCTCTTGTACCCAAATCCCTGTCCCACAGGGGGCTGAGAGCACAGACACAGACATTTAGGAGTTTGTTGTTTTTATTTTTCAGCAATCACGCAAAGAATTGGACACTGTGACACCAATACGGGATTTGGAACCACAAATAAAAATGGTTGTGGTTCTGCCATTTTAAAAATAGCTTTGTCCTGTGCACTTCACAGTTCTCCTTCTATTGCCTTTCAATTCCAAATGAGTACTTAACCTCAGGCCTGACCTGTTCTGCACCAGAGAACCTGGTTCAGCTGCTGTGATGGATCCCAGTCCCAAACCCCAGCTCTCCCTACTGTCCTTGCCCTGACCTTCCCTCCTCAGAGCCTGCTGAAGCAGAGCTTGGTTTTGCCTGTCTTCTGTCTCCCTGAGACCCTCAGGGGACCTGCCCATCCCTGTCCCCTGTCCTGAAGGCAGCGTCTGTCTGTCCACAGCCCCACTGTTTGTGCTTTCCAGCTTTAGCCTGGCACTATTTCTGTCCGAGGTGCTGCGGGTGGTGGGGAAGGAGGAAGCAGGGAGGAAACCAGGGGCCCAGAGTGGGGTCTGGCTGTAAATACCTGACTGTGAGATTTTCCTCTGGAACCCCTTGGGGTTCCCCAAGTGGGCAGGAGCGTTCTGGGCAGCAGGCACTGCTGTGCCTGCCCTGGCTCTGGCACCCAGGTAACCTCAGCCAGCAGCCCTGGGGCTGCAGGGCACCTTGTGTGTGTGTGTGTGTGCTCACATGGCTCTGAGCACACAGCAGCTCCTGCTTGGCAGGGCAGACCCACGGGGAGGGCACTGCGTGCTGGCACCCAGTGCTGACAGAGAGCTGGCACCTCTGGGGGGCTTGGGAGTCCCTGTGGCTGTGGATGGAGGGACAGTGCTGAGCACTGGCTCCGTGCCCCGCCATGGTGTTGCTCTGAATGCCCCTCCAGAGTGCAAGTGCCAGTGCAGAGCCAGGGATGGGGGAGCCCTGTGAGTGCTGCAGCGAACACTGAGCACTGCCAGGCTGGGAACAGCCTCCTGCTGCAGGGACAGCAGCCATCCCCACCCTCCCTTCTCCTGCCACTGGCCTCAGCTCCTGGTGCTGGCTGTGCTGGGCTCCTCAGCAGCCAGCTCCTGGCTCGCAGGAGGGGCTGGACCGTTGCCACCATTGCCACCAGCTCCTCATGGTCCCCATGCCACCACCCCCAGCATCCTCCTCCGCCCCGTGTGGGTGCTGTAAGGAGAGGACACGGTGTGCCCGTGCTGTGTGCCATGGCTGTGCTGGCAGCCCTGTCTGCCCTGCCCCTCCTGGTGCTCCTCCAGGCCAGGCTGGGCTTTGATGCCCACACTCAATGGGGAGAGTATCAGCACAGGGCTGGGAGCTGCTGCCGCTTGGGTCATGGGGAAGGAGCGATGCCAAGCGAGCCCAGCAGCCCTGGCACAGCCTGGGGGACAGCCTTGCCTCCCCCAGACCTTACTCCAGGCACTCTGGGAGAGGTGGCCTTGTGCTGGAACTGGGCATGGCACAGCGAGGGCTGTGCTGGCACAGCTGCTCCAGCTGGGGTCTGCTCTGGCTGAGCTGGGAGAGCCCTGGCCACCCATAACTCCCCATTCCACAGCCCATGCCAGCTTCCTCACGCCCTTGCAGGTTTGTGGGGTGCAGTGAAGCCTCTGGACACCTCCCAGTGGGTAGCAGAGGGCCAGAGGGGTGGTGGTGGCCGTGGCACTGGGCAGGGAAGCCGGTGTGTGTGCTGCTGGGCCCTGCAGGGGTTCGGGTGCTGTTTTCCTCCTTCCCTATGAAAGGTCCCATTCATGCTGCTGCAGCAGGCTCAGGTTCTCCTCTGGGCTGAGCCTGTCCCTGAGCATGTATTAAATGTGGGGGGATTATGGAGCAGCTCCAGCCAAGCCTTGGGGCCGCCTGTGATGCAATGAAAATGTTACGAAAGCCGAGGGGATTGATGGATGGTGGCCACTGGCCAAGGGGCCGAGGCAGCTCTGGCAGCTCTGCTGGTGGGGCAGCTCCAGTTTCCTTGGCCTCCAAACGTGGGCTGGGCAGGGGTCCCAGCTTGGAGGCTCCCAGGCTGTGGAGCAGCTGAGCTCTGCAGGACCCCAGGCTGTGGTGGGGCTGTCGCTGCTCCTGCTCCTCCTGCCCAGGGCTGAGCCCTCCCTCGGGGCTGGAGCTGCGGGAGTGGGCCTGTCCCCTCCGCTGGCCCCTGCCCCAGCTGCAGTCAGCACCCTCGGCTTGTGTTTCCACTTTAATTAACTCGAGCAGGAGGAACATGGAAAAATCAGGGCTGGAGCCTCCCCCGCCTGCTTTCCCCAACAAAGGCCTCATTGAGGCTGGCCCAGCACCCGGCTGCACAGAGCCCAGGGGGCAGAAGAGCCGTGGCCATGGTGTCTGCACAGGGCAGGATGGCAGCAGCCTCTGCAGAGCCCCCAAATGTCCCCTCCAGCTGCAGGATGGGGTTCCTTGTCCCCAGGCAGCGTGGTGGGCTCAGCTGGGGCTGAGTGAGGGGAGTGGGGTGGGTGGGCTCAGCACAGGGCAATGGGGAACTGCGCAGGTTCCTTGGTGCCCCATCAGTTGTGGGCTGGTGGGGGGACCAGGACAGGGTGGCCCAAACCATGTGTGTGCCACTGTGCTGGGGGGCAGCAGCTCTGTGCTGGGGCCACAGAAGCCTCCTCTGCCTTGTGTGGGGTCATGAGGGTTTTTTGTGGCCCCTGTGCTCAGCAGGACCCCCCATGTGCCCCCCTCACACCCCCACTGGCTCCCACAGACACGGAAGCTGTCCAAGACGGAGCGGCAGCGCTTCAGCGAGGAGGTGGAGATGCTGAAGGGGCTGCAGCACCCCAACATCGTCCGCTTCTACGACTCCTGGAAGTCAACCATCAAAGGGCAGATCTGCATCGTGCTGGTCACAGAACTCATGACGTCTGGCACCCTCAAAACGTGATTGGGGCGTGCAGGGGAGGGAGCGGGGTCTCTACTCTTTGTTGTGGGGTCATCTCAGTCTGGATGGCAATGGGAGGAGGGTGGGCTGGGCCACGAGTCTGAGCCCCACAGGTCTGAGCCTTGTTGGTCCCTGGCAGGTATTTGAGACCCTGTTTGTCCCTGGAAGGTATTTGAGGCCTTATTGGCCTCTGGCAGGTATTGTATTTGAGGCCCTGTTGGTCCCAGGCAGGTATTTGAGGCCCTGTTGGTCCCAGGCAGGTATTTGAGGCCCTGTTGGTCCCTGACAAGTATTCAAGGCCCTGTTGGTCCCAGATAGGTATTTGAGGGCCTGTTGGTCCCTGGCAGGTATTTGAAGCGCTTTAAGGAGATGAAGCTGAAGGTGCTGCAGCGCTGGAGCCGGCAGATCCTCAAGGGTTTGCATTTCCTGCACACTCGCTCGCCCCCCATCATCCACCGTGACCTCAAGTGTGACAACATCTTCATCACGGGCCCCACGGGCTCCGTCAAGATTGGGGACCTGGGCCTGGCCACGCTCAAGAGAGCCTCCTTTGCCAAGAGTGTGATAGGTGGGGCTGGGCTCCTGGGGGCTGCAGGGGGTGGGCATGGCGGGGTGCTGAGCTCCCCTGCTGCCCCCAGGCACCCCCGAGTTCATGGCCCCCGAGATGTACGAGGAGAAGTACGACGAGGCTGTGGACGTCTATGCCTTTGGGATGTGCATGCTGGAGATGGCCACCTCGGAGTACCCCTACTCTGAGTGCCAGAACGCCGCCCAGATCTACCGCAAGGTCACCTCGGTGAGGCCCAGCCCCAGCTGGGGGGATGCTGCCATGGTCACCTGCCCATGCTGGGGGGATCCACAGCCCAGGGTGGCCCCAGCCATGTGTGTGTCACTGTGCTGGGGACACAGAAGCCTCCTCTGCCCTGGGTCTTTTGTGGCCAGGGCACCCCCCTGTGCTTGGCAGAACCCTCTATGTGCCCTCCTCATACCCCCACTGGCTCCCAGCTCCCCACTGGAGCTGCCAGGCCCTGCTGCTGACAAAATGTGTCACTGTGTGGTTGTGTGAGCAGCTAAAAGGCAGTGAGGGGTTGCTGTGCCAGGCCATGGAGCTGTGGGTGGTGGTGGGGCATGGCTTGGCCAGACCCCACATCCCTGGCTCTGCACCAGTGTGTTAATGGGGCGGAACGGCAGCAGTCTGCTCAGTCACCCCGGCCTGGGGCACTGCAGCTGCCCTGACCGGTCACAGCCAGCTCCTGCCTGTTGAGGTGGAAACTCTGAGCCCTGAGGCATCCTGGCCACATGCAGGCCCACGTGGCCTGGCCACAGGGGCCATGCAGAGCTCGTGTGGCCCTGGGCTGGTTGTCCCCTGGGCCTTGGGCTGGCACAGGAGATGCTCACTGTCATTACCCCCAGGGCCTGAAGCCCAGCAGCTTCTACAAGGTGAAGGTGCCCGAGCTGAAGGAGATCATCGAGGGCTGCATCCGCATGGACAAGAACGAGAGGTGGGGACAGAGCAGGGCCCGGGTGGCAGGGCAGGGTCCCCTTGGCCCCGAGCCCACGCTGAGCTGTGCCCTCTGCAGGTACACCATCCAGGACCTGCTGGAGCATTCCTTCTTCCAGGAGGACACAGGGGTGCACGTGGAGCTGGCTGAGGAGGATGATGGAGTCAAGTCTGGGCTCAAGCTCTGGCTGCGCATGGACGACACGAAGAAGCTGCACGGCAAATACAAGGACAACAACGCCATCGAGTTCCTCTTTGAGCTCTACAAGGACGTGGCAGAGGAGGTGGCTCAGGAGATGGTGGGTACAGAGATGGGGGAGCCCTGGGTGCTGTGGGGTCCCTACACAAGTGACAATCTCCCTCCTGTGCAGGTGGTGCTGGGCTTTGTCTGTGAGGCTGACTACAAGCTGGTGGCCAAGGCGGTGCGGGACCGTGTGGTGGCCATCAAGCGCAAGAGGGAGAAGCTGAAGCGTGCCCAGAGCGCTCCATCCCCCGCAGAGCCAGAGCAGCCGCCAGGTGTCCTGCGCCTCCTGGAGGAGCTCAAATCCCCGCTGCCACCTGGTGGCCCCACGCCTGCCCCGGCCACCCCCGGCTCTGGGGACTCTGCCTTCAGCAGCACCTTCCCCCTGGAGCCTGAGGAGCCCGAAGCTGACCAGCACCAGCACTTCACCTACCGGCACACCAGCTACTCCTCAGCCACCTGTGCGTAGGCACCGAGGGGGAACAGCCGGGTGGGCAGCAGGGCTGGGAGGTGGGTGGGGGGTCCAGCAGCTTCTCCCAGCCCTTCCCCAGCTGCCCAGCCAGGGGGGGAACTGCCTTTGCTTCATGCCAGCTCTCTTCCACAGCCGACTGTGAGACTGATGGGTACCTGAGCTCCTCTGGCTTCCTGGACTCACCAGACCTGGCCCATCGCAGTTTTGTGGCTGTGGACCCCACCAGCCCTCCCCCCAGCCGGCCTGTGCGCTGCTTCCCCACGGTGAGCACGGCCCCATGGGCTCAGGGGGGCTCAGGGCAGCTGTGGCACCAGCCCAGCTGTGGCACCAGCTCACCCCCTCCTCTCCGTGCAGAGCATCGCCGTGCAGCTGCCCACAGAGCATTTGCCCCCTGCCAGTGGCTTCTCCTCCTCGGTGGACAGGTGAGGCTGGGGGGGCTGGACAGGGAGGGTGGTGCTTGGGAATGGCCATGCTGATGCTCTGGAGCTGGGGATTCCTGCAGCTACACCTCGGATGTGGCATCAGGCATGAGTGATGGCTACGAGGGGCTGTCAGCCAGTGAGCAGAGCACCAAGCTGCCACCCAAGAGAGCCTCGGGGAAGCTGCTGCGGCGCCGAGCCCGCTCCAGGCTGCGCATCACCAACGTGAGTGTCACCAGAGCCAGGCTGGGGACAGGCAGGGGACAGGTGGGTTCTCCTGGGCTTGAGCCAGCCCTGCTGCCCACAGATCTCTGACAAGAACGACCGAGTGGTGGAGTGCCAGCTGCAGACCTACAACAACAAGATGGTGACCTTCAAGTTCGACCTGGATGGGGACAACCCGGAGGAAATTGCAGCCGCCATGGTGAGAGCAGGGGGAGGGTGAAGGTGGGGTGGGCCTGGCTGGGTTGGGTGCTGACTGACCCCTCCACACCCTCAGGTCCACAATGAGTTCATCCTCAAGTCAGAGAGGGAGAGTTTCATCAGCCGCATCCGGGACATCATCCACCGCGTGGAGACCCTGCTGCGCAAGGACGGCCGCGGTGGCACCGAGCTGCCCAAGGGCCCCGAGGCTGACAGTGCTCTGGGCAGCCCTGTGAGTGCCAGCCTGGCCCTGCCAGCGCTGGGAAAGCTGCTGCTGCTGCTGCAGAGGATGGCTTGGGATGCTGCCTGGCCCCAGGGAGTCCGGGGTGGGGGCTGGAGTGCAGGGTCCTCCTGTGGTCACTTGCTCGCTCCTGTGACAAGTCAAGGTGCTCCCCAGCACAGAAGAGACTCCAGCTCCTGTGCCCAGGGTGGGGGCCAGTGGGGGCTTGGCACAGCCTGGCTGGGACCTCTGCCCCAGTGTTGGGCTCAGTTCACCCTTCTCACAGGTGGACCTGCAGCTGCAGGGGCTCTCGCGCTCCATCTCCTCCTCATCCTCACTCAGTGGTACGTCTGTGCCCCTCTGCAGGTCCTTCCTGTCTCCCCCAGCCCCATGCAGGGCAGGTGATGGCCTCAGCCAAGCCCTGAGGGTCTCAAAGGACATGTCCTGCCCTGGCTGAGGCTGGCTGTCACCCCTGTGCC
>NW_005054559.1:485330-486412 GCF_000277835.1 Geospiza fortis | reverse complement strand
CCTGGTGGACCCTCTGGCAGCCCCAGGGCCACTGGGGTCCCCCTCAGGTACCAGTGCTGGCAGGGTGGGCCTGGGGGCTGCCAGCTGCTCCCCTGGGCAGGGCTGGGAGGTGGCCCTGCCCAGGGGCTGCTCCTGATGCTCCTCTCCCTGCAGGCCCAGCACAGACCTGGCCCCTCGTCTCCATGGCTCCCTCCTGGCTCCCGTCGTCACCAGCACCGACACCAACGCTGACCGCCCAGGGGACCCCAGGGGGGCCTGTCCCCCCAGCCCTGCCCCAAGCCCTCCTGTCCCCCCAGCCTGTCCCCACAGCCCCTGTTCCCTGTGAGCCCAGCAGCCCCCTGAGCCCCGCTGTGACCAGCACACCCTTGTCCCCCACTGCTCCCCTCTTGTCCCTGGCCAATGTCTTCTCCCTGGCAGTGATGACAGTGGCCCACACTGTCTCCTCCATTGCCAGCTCAGGTGGGCACCTGTACCCAGCCCTGCTGCCACGGCCGCAGAGTCTTGCCCTGGGTGCCCCACGCTTTGTCTACCCTGACCCCACCAGCACAGACAAGCCAATTCCACCTGGCAGTGGGACCCCAGAGTCAGTGGGAGCTGCTGTCCCCACTGCTGGGGTGCCCATACCCTCCCTTCCCTTGGCACCAGCCCCAGCGTGCCCCCCGGGCAGCGAGGCTGTGGGGAGCCCTGTGCAGCTGCTGAGCACATCCACACCTGGGAGTGCAGAGGGCAGCACGGTGAGTGTGGGTGCGTGCACAGGGGCTGTCCAGGGCTGCTCCAGGCACAGCTCAGTGCCAGCAGGGCTGGGTGCTTGCTGCAGATGCTGCACTGGGGTGGGATGGAGCCTCGTGGCTTGTAGAGCCACTGGGATGCAGGGAGGGCTGAGCGGGTGGCAGATCCCAGGGCACAGAGAGAGGACAGGAGCTGTGGTGGGACCTGGGGTGGGGCTGCTGATGGTGCTCAGGGACCCACAGGGGAGGACAGGAGATCTGGGGTGGGGCTGCTGATGTGCTCAGGTGCCCACAGGTGCTGCCTGGTGCCCCCAAGCCCAGCCACTCTCTGATCATCTCGGCGGCACCGGCCCC
>NW_005054559.1:483579-483921 GCF_000277835.1 Geospiza fortis | reverse complement strand
AGCTTGTCCCAGCCCCGCACCGCCCCCACCTTCAGCTCCCGGCGGCCCTGCCGGATCCGGGAGCACTTTGGTATGAACTGGCGTTGGAAAAGCGTTTTCATAAACGTGGATTGAATACAAACTGGCTCTGCGTGTGTCTGTCGGGCAGGACGCGTGGCTGCTTGCCTCACTGTGTGAGGATAAACAGCAAAAAGCAAAAAATCCCCCCTCAGGCGGGCTCAGCCCAAGAGATCCGTGACAACGGGCGCTGGGCGGTCTCCAGTGAGAGGATTTATTGTGGGGAGTGTTGGCTCCCGGCTGCCCCGTCCCTCCCGCGGGCACCGCCCCGGGGCGGGGCCCGCC
>NW_005054559.1:473462-482817 GCF_000277835.1 Geospiza fortis | reverse complement strand
CCCCGTGCCGGTCTCTCCCCGTAGGGCCGGTGCAATCACTGCCGTTACGGCCTCGGCCCTGCCCCGCTCCATGGGGACTGAGGTGCCGCTGGGAGCCCGGGGCCGTGACTCAGGGCCCGTGTTCAGTGGGGTTGCTCCTGAAATTATCGAGGACACCCTGATCCACTTGGCCACGGAGAACGAGCAGTACCTGAGCGAGCTGCCCGAGCAGGCCGGGTGCTTCAAAGAGACGCGGATCGTGGGTGAGGCTCGGCACAGCAGCTCCCGGGGCAGCTGTACACCGAGCCTGCAATGAGTGCCTGCTGTGCTTTTTGCAGAATTTATATTCCTTTTGTCTGAAAAATGGCACTTGGACCAGTCCACACGGTACCAGGCAGTGGAGTTACTTGAACGGTAATGAGAGTCCTAAACACCCAGCACATTTCCCATCCCCTGGTGGGGTTTTACTGCCCAGCCCTGTCCCACTCTGTCCCAAAACCACACAAGATTAATGAGCTTTGTCTCCTCTTTCATTTCATCTGAATTATTACTTCTACATAGACTCCTATACATATATATATACACATATATATTTTAATATATATATTTTATATATTAAATATATATATGTATATATACATACATAAATATAAACACACACATATATATATAATTGTCTTCATAACCCCCTCTCCCTTATGACTTCTAATTCAGCATACATAAATATACATATACATATACATATACATATATAAATATAAATGTATTTATATTTTATATCTATAGAAAATATATTAAATATATTTATAAATAAATATAAATCCTCAGAATTCCCTCTCCCTTAAGACTCCTAATTCAATGTAGTCACCCAAAATGTGGCACTGATGGTGTCATCTCTGCCAGGATACATTGGCTGCTTGCTTCCTGCCAAACCTTACCCACTTATGTATGTGGAATTGCCTTTGTTCCTTTTTCTGAGCAGCCAGAACCATTCTCTGAGCAATTGTGGCTTTTGTAGGTTCATGATCAAGCAGGTAGAGCAGATGTGTGATGACAGAGGGAGCACACAAGGCCAGAGGAGCAGCTGGAGCTCTGTCAGGGATCAGATCACCAACACCTTTGTCCTGAGACTCGTGTCCTGTGTTCAGCTTGCCAGCAAACTGTCTCTGCACTACAGTGTAAGCCAGCTCAGCCTGTCCTTGCTTTAGGATCATGGTTAAATCTGCAGTGTATTAATCTCTCTTAAAAATAGATTTCCTTTTTGGAAGCCAGTAGTGATAATGAGATGCCAAGGACACCACATTCCCTTTAGGGTAGGTGAATTGCTGCTCACCCAGTAACAATTTGCTGGGAAGTGTTCCCAGTTCTGGGGAGGGAAAAACTGCAGGAAAATCCCAGCCCTGTGGTTGTCAAAAATTGTGTGTCCACACCTGCCTGGGGATGGTTTATTGAGTTGAAACCTGTGGGGAAGGTCAGAGCTGGATTTCCCATGCCAGCTCAAAGGACTGGTGCTCAGCAGGAGCAGAGAGGTGACAGCACTTTGTTCCTGCCTTACTCCTGGAAGACATCTTGTCTCTTTTTCCTCTTCAGAGAGTGACCAGTGACACAGCTTTAACATTTCTGCAATCCATAAAATACTCCTGCACTAAACAGGAATTGCTGGAGTCAGAGCTTGCTGTTTTAAACACTCTGCACTTCCGTATCAGCGTTTCAACCCCCTTGGCCTACGTGGAATTGCTCCTGGAGGTTCTAGGTGAGAGTATGAGTCAGGGAGAATGGGAAGGAAGTTTTTCAGTAGGGTCACAGAGCTGTTGCTGCTCTGAAATGTCTCATATTACAGATTTTTTGCACATGGAACAGTTCAGATTGTCCAGAGCTTCACTTTTTACATGAGAACTTTGTCCTTTGTAGAATGTTGTTGGACAGCCAGCCATGAGTCATTCAGTAAAATATTAAGAGTTTAAAGCCCCCAAATGTGGTGCCAGGCCAAATTTTCTACAATCACTCACCATTTTCTTGGCCTAGTGTGGAAACCCAGGGCACTGGGAATATTTCTCTGTCTGCTCTGGGGTGCCCTGACCCCCAGGGGAGCTCTGACTTTGACCCTCATTCATGGAGAAAGTTTCCCAGACTTCAAGATAGATTGGAATCCACAAAATTGTGAAATGGATTATAGAAAGCAGTGTAGGTGTATCACTGGGTGAGAAATTGAGGTTTTGGGATTTTTAGTGTGTTGTGGATGGAAGCAAGATGGAGGGCACAGGGTGTCATCCTGGGTTTCTTCTTCATGCGTCTTCTTCCTTCTTCTCCATGGGTTTGGATGGCGTTTTGTAATTGGGCAGAAAAGGCCACACTGGGATCAGTTATTGGGTTAAAAGTGAAAATAATCTAGGTGTCAGTTCTTAATTGGATAGTTTAGTTTTAAAGGACCTTGTAACCAGCCATTGTTGGCCATTTTGTGCCTTCTAATGAAAAGCTGCCGAACTCACAGCAGTGAGACTGTTTTACTGATAAGAGATAATAAACAAACACCTGAGTCTGAACATGAACTTCTGTCTCAAATGCCTTCAATCCAGACCCAGAAAAACCCAGAACTGGTACCACCACAGCCCAGTTCTGACAGCCTGAATTTCAGAGTGAAATTCCATTGAGGCTGAGGGATCCTCTGGCATTCACAGTCAGGGCAGTTGTCCTCAGAATTCCCTCTCCCTTCTGGTGCCTAAGACTCAATGTAGTGACCCAAAAGGTGGCACTGATGGTGTGATCTCTGCCAGGATACAATGGCTGCTTGCTTCCTGCCAAACCTTTACACCAGCTGTGTGTGCAGCTGCTGGACTTCTGCTACCTGACCAGAGAGACCATCTATGACACCCTGCTGAAGATCGCCATCGAGAACTCCACACCAAGCAAACTGCAGATGTAAGGCCTGACAATGAGTTAAAATAATAAAAATAACCCTTGGAAATTAAAAACCTTGAAAAAGCTAATAAATAGCAGCATATGCAGCTATTTATGCCATTTTGGGGCATTTCTCATTATGCCATTTTAAAAAATAATTTGGGGGGACATTCATCATTGTTTCTAAATACACCAGTTCAAACAACATGTTTTTCCACAGCTGCTTCAAGGGCAAGGGAAGTGTTTCATTTGGTTAAATTCCAGCCTTGCACTGTCAGTTCCAGTAGTTTATTCAGGCTGGCCTAAATAAACCAACATGTCCTGGGCACTGGCAGCTGCAGCAGCAGGTGCTTTTGAACTGTGAAGCAACTTTTACACCTGAACACACTTTTCCTCCTGCAGAGCCAAGTTTTTAACAGTGAAGGAAGATTTCATGCTCCTGGCTGTTGGAGTCATCAGTACAGGTGTGTTCATCCTGAGCTCCGGGCACTGGGAGCAGGTACAGTCACTGCTGAAGGCGTTGGCTCCATGGGAACACAGTGCCAAGGTGGTTTATCTGTTCCAGCACAGCAAAACACAGTGCCAAGGTGGTTTATCTGTGGTGGTTCCAGCACAGCAACTGGGGCTGCACTGGGAGGGGACACCTCTGTCTTTTAGCACAAAGCATGTGGGTTTCTGTCAGAGCTGTGTGCTGGCACTGGTGAGTGTCTGATGTGTTGTTTTTTGAGTTAGGTTTTATGAGCTCTTAGAGAAACTGATTACACTTGAGACAGTTTAGCTACTTTGAATGGTATAAAATTAGTAGGATGGCTTTTGAGGTTGTGTTGGAAATAGAAAAAGGTTTAATACAAGGCAAAATAACAAAGCTCTTACAGAGAAAAACTGAGTTAAGGGGAAGAGGTTCTTGCTCCTGCTAAAACACCCCACAAAAAAAATTATTTCCTTTGTTCTCTTCCTTTTCTAGTGAATTACCTAGGCTGGACCTCTTGGTCTCTGTCCAGTTGGACAGCCCCAGATCTGAGGTGAAGTCCCAAAGGTCCTATGAGGTGTCTTTAGTACCAAACTGGGAGAGAAACTTCAGGGCTTTTTGCCTTTTTAAGCAGACAAAGAATAATTTAGTCACTCCTTCAACAGGGGGCACATTCCTACAAGTGTCCTCACCTTTAGTGCTTCACAGAACAAAACCCCACAGGCAATGTTCCACTGGCAGGTAGAGCAGGTACTCTTGTCTGTCTGTAAACTCACAGATTTAGGTGATCTTTTCTTTTTTCCAGACTGTGGAGCATTTAAACTGCATCACTGGCATTACTCCCCAGAGCATCCTGGAGTTCTCCTACGCCGTGGTGAGGCGCATCGTTGGCAGCACCACACCCGAGCAGCGCCGTGGCACCAAATCTCCTCAGCACAGAATTCCTCCTCAGAAATAAAACCATCCCATCCCTCCAGTCACTGGCCCAGCAGCAGGAGCTGTCACACTGCTGACAGCTGTCCCTGCTCTGTGACACTGCCCAGCACAGCTCAGGGCTACCTGAATTCTGTCACGTGTTAATTAGCAAAGCTCGTCCTGCTGGACATCACAGTCATGCTCTGGAAGGAGGCCCAGCAGCACCACAGTGTTTACAAATGCCCTAAAAGCTTTATTGTAACAGCTGCATCTTTGAATCTAAGCTCCCTTTAACCAGAGATCCCTCAGAGTGGTTGTGCTTGAAAGGTGCTGCCATGGCTGGTGGGACCAGCTCTCACAAATGGGGCTGCTCTGTCTCCTCCTGCTGCTTTTATAAAACAGGGATTGTCCCCTGGGATTGTCCCCTCTGTGCCAGCACTGTGACTGTCACCACAGCAGTGCCCAGCCTGGCTGTCCCTGCCAGTGCTGGGGGTCTGTGCTGTGCCAGGCACTGCTGGCTGGAAACCCCTGGAATAATTTCATGCTTTCCTCAGCACAGCCCTGTGCAGGAACAGCCTGCAGGAGCAATTACAGTGCTCTAATGGTATCAAACCTTGCTCAGTGCAACAGCACAAAGAAGTGCTGATATGACTTAGAAAATACTTTATTTTAAATTCTTTAATCACCAGGCAGAGTTCTGGCAGTTTTCCCACATTATTCCCTGTGTTTGTAATGTCTTGCTTTTCCAACCTTGCATTAGCTGTAACAGAGCAGCATCAAACTGATGCTCATTTGACAATTATTTATGTGCTTGGCCATAAACCCCCAAAATAACAGTTTAGAATCCATTTAATAGCTGGGTTTTATTCTGTTCAACTCAATGATACAATTTTGCATATTGCTTTTCTACAAACTACTTGTAATAATGGCATTGTAAATAAAGTGTCTTGTGGATTTTTGGTATTGTAAACATTTTGTACTGGTTAATATTAAGAGATATCTTCATTTGCCTTTCTCCAACACAATGCAGACACTCCATGGCTGCCAGGCCAAGTTCTGATCACAGTTACTTGTTATAGAATTGGGATGAGACCCAGGCCAGGCCCCATTTCAGGTTAGTTAACATGAATTTTAGTGCTTTTGTCCACTGCTCTTCAGAGTTAAACTGTGTTTTAATTGAATAAGAGCCACCACTGCCACCTGTGTCTTCGATCTTTCCCTTCTCCACGTCCATCCTGTATCACACACAAGCTTTAATTAGTGTATTCCTACTGCAACCATTTAACCTCAGTATGACACCAAGCACTACATTTTAAATCTGACAATAACACTATCCTGTTTTTAAAGGGATTTGAGCAAGCCTCAGGACCATACCCAAGGGGCTGGCTTTAAGTTTCGTGGTAACTATCAAACACGTCATAAAGAATTCTAGATGATTTCTGAAAAATCAGGGCTGAAACAATGCTAGGAAGAGCACACAGGGCTGAATTTGACAGTTTTGTGGCAACACTCACCTGTAAGGCAAACAAAACCGAGTTTCACCTTTCTCCACTTCCTCTTTGAACTGCTGCACACAGTCCAGGAATCCCACCATGGCGTGATCAAACTTATTGTCCCAGAAGAACCTCAAGCCTCCAGAGCAGTACAGGGGAAGCTCCTGGAAAAGAGATTTGTATCAGGAACACCAAGCACTTGTTTTTGATATGGTCACTGCAGCTTTTAAACCTCACGTGAGGCTTAAATTTGTCACAGGATGCTGAGAAATGGCTTGTGGCACAGGGCAAGTGTGACTTGGTTTTGTGCAAGTGCCTACCATGTGCAGGCATATTTTTCTGACTTCCACCAACCCCAAATCATGCACTCTACCTGCCATCGCCCCAAAGCATGCCTCTGCCTCTGGCCATTCAACAGTTCTGTCACTTTTAACACTGCTGGCTGGCAGCACCAGTGGCTTCATACAGATGTGAGATGTCACCATGCTGGAGGAGCTGGGGCAGCCAGCTTTCCTGGACTCCAAATGCATAGAGACCAAGCTTTGTTTCCTGCATCCCCAGTGTGACCAGGGCTCTGGCACTCAAAATCAATGTCCCATGATTTGTATGGGATCTCTTACCTTGGATTTATCAGTGAGGGACTCTAAATAGGAGTGGTTGCCATAGGGGACAAGGCGGTATCTGAAAAAAAGGAGAAAATTCAAAGACATCTGAGTCTGCCTGTCCTCCTTCGGGCCATGAACGACCTGTGTGTGGTATTTGCAGGTACCTCTGGAACTTCAGGCCCATTTTGTTGGCCAGGGCATGCAGCAGCAGCACAGTCTGCCCCCAGGCAGCGTTGATCTCGTTCCACTCCACAGGAACGCTGGGGAGGCGGCCAAGCCTGAAGTTATTTATTGTGCCAAACTGCCCACTGTGCCTGTGATAAGAAGAATTATAAATAAATGTGCTAGGCTGGGAAAAGCTCATGGCCTGATAACCAAATAGGGGCTGTGTCCCAAGAGCACAGCACACACAGTGCCAGCCAAGCACAAGGAGGGTTTGGGGCTATTCTTAACAAGTGTATGCAAACACCAAACACTTGTTCTCTTTTTGTCATAAAAACACAACAAAACCCCCCATCCAGCCTCTCCAAGCTGCCTGCTCTGTGACCCCTAATGCCAATGTCACTGCTGGCTGGCACAGGGGTTCCCAAAGTGTTACTGGGACTGGTGAAGGAGCCATTTCCCAGTCCCACAGCCTGGCACACTTTACTCAGCTGCCACTTCTGAGAGGTGGCATTCATTGCTTTGCTGGGAGGTAACTGTGAGCTAACTTACACCTTTCCTATCAAATGCAGTGCCTTAAAAACCTTCACACTGCAGATTCCAAGAAAATGGATATAATATTCCAGTGTCCACATTACCAGATGTGAAAGGTAGCATTGAACACGTTGGTTTTCTTTAATTTATCCAACTGCATCTGGGCATAGCGCATTTGGTTGTCCACACTTTTCAGCTCATCATCCAGCTCCAGCTGCTGCCTCTTGAACTCACAGTATTCCTTCTGGTACCTTTGAGCACAAACAAGACAAGAAGTGCTGAGGGCTGGCTTCTACCTCAGGGTGACAGCTCTGCAGGCCAGTTTTGTCTCTCTTTTTTGCACAGAGCGAGCCACTGGCATTTGGGCACATTTACAGGTTTCTCATGCTACCATTTACAAGTTTCTCATTTATTTTTTGCCTCCAAGCCCTGCCACTCACTGAGCCTCCTCCTGCTCCAGCCGCTCAGCCTCTGCCCTGACTTTCTCAAAGTCCTCAGCCACAATCTTGCGGTTCTTCTCCACATCCTCCAGCTCCTGGATCAGCCGCTATTCCTCCAGTGCCAGCTCCTTCAGCTCTGCCTGCAGCTTCTCTTTATCATCCTCATTCATCTGCTCCAGGATCTCCAGGCATCTCCTAGAGGAGAACAACAGGATTGCCAGAACAGGTATCCTGGGAAGTCCTGCACTGGCAGCCCCTGCAGCTCTTGTCAATCCTGAGCTCTCCATGAGACATAAACTTTAAGGAATTTAAAGATTTTAGAGGAGCTAAGATTTTAGTTAAGAGATAAGCTTTATTGGAGTTAATTAAAATAAATGGGTAGGCCTTGATGAAGTTAAGAGTTAGTAGTTAACTAAGAACTGATTGCTTGTCAACACAATGTTTGGTTAGCTGGGTTTATAATGAAGAATATAGAAACTGATAAACAGCTTTTAGAAACATAAGACAATTTTGGGCCTCCTCTGTTCTGAAACCAATTGAAGATGGGGAATGGGAGTCCTACCAAGGATTCATTAGTCATATTTGCATTGAAAAGGCAGAAAAGTCAGAACAAGGAAGACTTCATTTACTTCCTCATTTTGGGACCCCCGACCCATTTCAAGGAACAAACTACTCATGCTTAATGGTTTTTGAACTAATTACCACGCTTAATAGTTTTTGAACTAATTACCACATGAAGCAGGGAATGGGATGTACCAAAGTTATGAATATGTATTTGTATTTCGGGTATTCAATACTTGTACAGATAAAAGGACTCTGTAACCACCTGTAAATTGTGGTGTGTATTTGGGAGTTATCTCACAATAAACACACACTTTCTAACTCTAAGCTGTTAGTTTTTGTCTGTTACAGCTGGGTATCAGTACTAGATCAATATCCATATTTTTTAATAAATCATCCACATTGATTGTGCCTCAAGCCACAGCAGCTCTGTCACCTCTGCATCACTCACTTGTAGTTCTGGCACTCGTTCTCTGTGATGTTGAGCTGTGTGTCCAGCTGGTCCAGCAGAGTGTCTGTGCATTCCTCACACAGGGGGTGATCCACGTCTGTCTGCCCAGACATGATGTCAAAGAGGTCTCCAGTGACCTGGAGGAAGGGCTCACATCAGTGCAACTGAAACCACAGGCTGCTTTTCAGCAGCTTCAGTCAGCAGAAATCTTCTTTGCAGGCCAAATATTGATAAAGATAACCTATTTCTGCTCAACTACTCACCAACCAAGCCTCTGTAAGGCAAATGCTATAGGAAACTTTGCAGTTTAGTTTTGCAGAGCATCAAGAAAAGCTGATGCTCCGTTCCCAAGGATCTGAGTTTGCCAGCTCGTGACCCACTTGCCTTCAGTCTCCTGCTGAGGTTTTCCATGGTGCCACCATCCGAGGCCTCTCCAATCAGCGTGAAACTGTTGGCACTTTCTGTTGACATCATTCTTGGAAAGAACGTTACTGACATGAGTGCTGAGGGGAGGCAGCTCCAGCGCCAGACCAGAATCTGGGACTGGCTCAGGGCAAAGGGAGAGCAGGAGGATGGGACAACCCGTGTTTGGGGGTCAATCGGGTTTGTGCTGACCCACAGTGCCACAAGGACTGTGCAGTTCTGTGTGAAAAGGAGCCCGAGGGCCAGGGGGATCCTGCAGGGGAAGCTCTGGGGGCTCACAGGAGATACTCAGCGTGACCCAGCCCCGTGAGGGGACATTCCTGAGGGGCTGCCCCAGGCTCGGAGGGAGAGGCCAGGCTCCCAGCTGGCGGGACTGTGGTTGTACCTGGCAGGCGGGATGAACCTCCTGGACACGCCATCCTGCC
>NW_005054559.1:469412-472360 GCF_000277835.1 Geospiza fortis | reverse complement strand
CAGCCGAGCCGGGAGGGTCATGCGGGGCTCAGCGCGGCCTCCCCGGCTGCTCAGAGCCACCCTGACGTGTCCCTGTTTGGTTCTGTAGGTTGACTCCTTCAGGGAGCGGATCACGAGTGAGGTGAGTGCCAGGGGCAGAGCAGAAATGGGTTTTTTTTTTGCGCTTATCTTTCTGACACACTCGATCGTGGGTTGAGCCTGCCCTGGAAGCTCAGCAGCACCCAACTGATGCCCTCCTCACTGCAGTGAGGCTCCTGAGCCTCGTGGCTTTCTTCCCACCTGGGCTTTGTTTGGCGTTGGCAGCAGGAAGCACTGGGTTCTCTTTGTTTCCTGCTTGTGCACAGATGACTTCCCTGGTGTTCTTGCCTGCTGGTGGGAGCCACGTGGCCTTCTCCCACATCACTGTTCTTCCTTTCTTTCTCAGGCTGAAGACCTCGTAGCAAACTTTTTTCCAAAGAAGCTCTTAGAACTCGATGGATTCCTTAAGGTAGGGTGTGCCTTGTGCTCTGTATCCTTTTCCACCTTCAGCTACATTTTGGAAGTGTTGTGGGGCAGGTCTCTCCAGGGTTGTTTTCTGAGCATCTCACCTTGCTGCAGGGACACAAGGCAGCAGCTGCAGTGCTGTTGGCTCTGGAGGGGTGCTGCCTTGTGCAGTTTGCTTTGTGTGATCTCTCACATTTATTTTTGTCCCCACTGGGCTGTCCCTGGCAGTGCTGGGCTCTCACAGGGACACCATGGCCTGGCACTCATGGCTGGGGGGTCCACAGTCTATTTCCAGACTTTTTATCTTCATTCATCCTCATTTTGGACGAGAAGGAGGCTTGAATCTTTCCTCTTGTTGTGTTTGGTGTGGCAGAATTTGTTAGCTCGTGATCAAGTAACAAATCTGCTTTATTTTGCAGGAACCCATCCTGAATATTCATGATCTGACTCAGATCCATTCGGACATGAACCTCCCAGTGCCTGACCCAATTCTTCTCACCAACAGCCACGATGGACTGGATGGGGTAAGGTTACTCTGCTGGCTGTGAGCCCAGCTCCTGTTCAAACTGCATGGTTTGCCCTGTGCTGGGGTAGGATATTCTTATTTAACACCAGGTCTTGGCCCAGAGGCTGTTAGAGATTGATCTCTCAAGCCTGGAGGTAACACTGCTCTGCAGCTCTTCCTGGGATTTAAGGAAGAGTGCTCAGAAACATGGCAGGGCTCTAAGTTTTCCTTTTTTTTTTCCCTTTGCACCATTTCTACAGCTTACAGCTAGTTTGTGAGTAAAACATTTTGTATATTTTAGCCAAATATGAAAAAGAGGAAGCTGGAAGACCACGACGAGACCTTTCAGGGTAAGACTCCCCAAGTCCCCTGTATTGCTGCCTGCCCCCTGAACTGCTGCACTGAGCCTTGGAGATGCAAATTGTGCAAGCCCCACTTGCCCTGCCCTGACAGCAGCTGCTGCTCATGCAGGCCAGAGCCTGGCCTACAGATGTTTTGACGTGGAGGAGTCAGATTCCAGCTCCTAGAAGCATAATTAGTACTTCTCTGATAGACATAAGTAGTGCTTGGCTGGGTCTTGGCCTGCTGACAGAGGCAGCTGATCTCCTGGTGGCTCTGTGCAGTTCCTCTCTTTGTCTGGAAGAACATTCCAGGCTTTGCATTAAGCTGAGACAGAAACTTGTGCACCAGGAAAACCCTTTGTGCTCAGCATCCTCGAGCTCTTCAGTCTCATCCTGCTCTGTGTCTTTTCCTCCCCTTGTAGTCACTGCTTGTCCCATGTCCCTTTCCCCTTCCCTACAGGTGGCCCCAGCCTGGCTCAGCCCCTTTCTGGCCTTGGTGGGAGCTGAGTGAGGCTCAGGTGGCCCCTCAGTCCATCCCTGGTGCAGCTGCTCCTGTGAGTCCCTGACACTGAGGGTTTGTCTCTGCCACAGGTACCAAAGTGTTTGTGATGCCCAATGGGATGCTGAAGAGCAACCAGCAGCTGGTGGACATCATTGAGAAAGTGAAACCAGAGATCAGGCTGCTCATTGAGAAGTGCAATACGGTGGGTGTGAGCCTGGAGCAAGGGGAGGCAGAGGGGTGGTGTCTTGGAGAGGTGGAGCTGTGGGAGGAGCAGGTCCCTCTGTGCTGCAGATGAGGAAAAGCAGGGCTTTGTCCTGTCTGACAGGGGCTTGGGGAGCTCTGTGGTTCACCTGAAGGAGAAGGATGTCTGATATCAGGCCTCATGAGGCTTTTCCTTGCCCTTCTTTTGCCCAGGCACAGAGTCCTGCCAGGAGCTCCTGTGGCAGGGTGAGGAGAGCTCTCCATGGGAAGCTGGGCCTGTGCTGGCTTGCATGGCACCCCAGCTTCATGTGGGAAGTGATCTTGGCAGTGTTAGAGCTGCATAAGGGACCCGCAGCAGCTGATCATGAGAGCTCTGTTGCAAAGGCAGGGTCCTGGGAGCTTTTGCTGACATTCCTGAGAGAAATCTTTGTGCAGATGTTGGCATTGGTCAGTGCTGTGATCTCTCCACTGCAGGTCAAAATGTGGGTGCAGCTTCTCATTCCCAGGATAGAGGATGGGAACAACTTTGGTGTTTCTATTCAGGTAAGGCACTGCTCTGTGCTCCAGGGGCTTGGATCTCTGATGTTCCTCTGCATCTTTCAGTTCATGATATCCAGCAGCTGCAGTCATGGCGTTGGCTTAGATTTTAAAACCCAAACCTGAACTTGATGTGGTGCTGCTGAGACAGTGCTTCCTGAGCCCTGAAGGCCAGCTGCAGCCTACTGCAGCTAACTTTCCTTGTCTCCTCTGCAGGAAGAAACAGTTGCTGAGCTTAGGACTGTGGAGAGTGAGGCAGCATCTTACCTGGACCAGATTTCTAGGTGGGCATGCAAGAACAGACTTCTTTGGGATCTCCTTGGGAGAATAATGTTTTTGGGAAGGGTTCCCAAGCTGTTGTGCAGGGTAGCTTGGACCT
>NW_005054559.1:452496-469358 GCF_000277835.1 Geospiza fortis | reverse complement strand
TCACAAGAGCAAAGTTGGTTTCCAAAATAGCCAAGTACCCCCATGTGGTAAGTCAGCGGGGACGTGCAGATTTCCATGTTGATGCTGGGACTCTGAGCTGCTTTGTGATTGTCCTTCCTGAGCTGAGGGTGCTGGGGGAAGAGGGGGGATCATGTGAGGATTGAGCTGAGGTTGGGGTGCTTTGTGGGAGGCTGGGCTGAGCTGTGTGTGCCCCACAGGAGGATTATCGCCGCACCGTGACAGAGATCGACGAGAAGGAGTACATTAGTCTGCGCCTCATCATTTCAGAGCTGAGAAATCAATATGTGAGTGGAAACACACAGTCACACTGTGCTCCTGCTGCTGTTCCTCTCCCCTTTCCCCCTGAGCCTGCCTGCTTCCCACTTTGGCTCCAGTGAAGTGTTTCTCCACCCTCTCCTAAAGATGCAGATGTTTCCAGCAGTGCTCACAGGGCCATAGTACAAAATATTTGTGCTCCCTCTGTGACAATCTGATCCCTAGCTCTTCATACAGTACAAGGCAATCCTAGGGTTTCTGAATGAATGTTTTTGGTATTCTATGTACTGGCTTCTGTAAGGTCTGGCCAAGGGAAGGCCTTACCTTAACCAGGTGTGTGGTTGCACACAAGGGTTGAGGGTGGTGCTGCTGTGGTAACCAGTGCTTATGGTGAAAGCTGGATGGCTGGCTTCCTGTCTGAGTCCTGTTCTTCCTTTTTGTAGGTCACTTTGCATGACATGATCCTTAAAAACATCGAGAAGATCAAGAGGCCTCGGAGCAGCAATGCTGAGACCCTCTATTAAGTGTCAACGTTTGAACTTGAGAACTGTTCAGTCAACTAAAGACCGTCATTGCCTTGGTTTGTTACGTGACTATCGAGATGGGAAACTGGCTGGAAATAGTATTGCATTCTTAGTTAAACTCTAAAGAAATTCTTGCCTAGTTTTGTGATTGGTTTTGTTCAGGTCTCAGGAGCTCTCCCTCTTCCTCTAGTCACTGGTAGTAGAGGCCATGCTGCACTGGACGCCCCAGAGGCTGCTGCAGCCAGGCAGGGACATTCCTTCATGCCTTGCTTCCTACCTGAGTGGGAACAACACTATAGACCAAGCCCTTGTCCTGTCCCATCTCTTGTCTGGTGGCTGCACTGGGGTCTCTGGAACAGGGCAAGCAGCCCAGCACAAGGGCAGCCTGGCAGTGCCACAGCAGGGAGGCTCTGTCCCCACTGCTGGCTGTGGCCAGGCCCCTCTGCCACCAGCTCTGCACTGACCAGGGACCCTGCCCCTTGGCAGCTGTGCTCTGGTGCCACTGAGCCATCTGCACTCCCTTTCAGCCTGCCCCAGAGGTCTCTGCCTCACCACTCCTGTCTGGATCAGTGCAGAGCATGAGGCAAATGCTTGGAACTAGAGCTGGTGCTGTCCTGGCTGTCGTGAGCTCAGGTGGCTTCTGCCATTTGACTAGAGCCACTTTCTTGGCTAAAACCAATGTTCTTTCACATACATCCCAGTTGCCCCTTCAGCATGGGCTGCTTTTGCCTGGGCTGAGGGAAGGGAGGGGCTGGAGATCTGATGCTAAAGTCCTAAAATACCTTTCTGCATGTGATCAGACCAAGTCCCCCTGTCCCTGGCAGTACTTCCTGGTGCCTGGGCAGAGCAGGCTGGCTGCCACAGCTGGTGCTTGATGGTGAGGGTGGCTGATACCCACCTGGTACCTTGCAGACCTTGCAGTCTTTCCCCTGCAAAGGGCACACTCCCGTGCCTCGTGACTCCTCCAAGCTGCCAGAACATTTCGTGGTCCATTACAAACCCCTTTGGAAATGACTGGTTGTACTGCGTCAGTTTTTGTGTGTGGCAAGTGGGCCCATAACGCTGCAGGCTTCAAAATTTTCTTATTTATAGTATTTCTACTTAAGTCCCTTAATCAGGGAACGTTAAATCATTTGTTTCAGGAACCTTGCTGTTTCCCAGGTCTCGCTGTTACACCTGTATATTCTTATTGTGCAGTAGCCTTAAGAGTTGTGTTAATCTCATTGTAACAACAGTGACAAATGGAATGAACTTTCTTCCCTTATTTTTTTTTACTTTGTTTTTAGGTTTTTTTTGGTTTTTTTCTCTCTCTGCTTCCACATCTTAAGAGCCATGTTGTCTCTTGCTGGTTTCCCAGGGATTTGCCCAGAGTGTGGGGGGCTGGTGGCCCTTGCTATAGACTCTTCTGTTGTTGTTTGTAGTTAAGTCAACTCTTAGTCTTCCCGCTAATAAATATTCAGTAACAAACCAACTGCGTTGAGCTGCTGTCTGGGAGCAGCCCTTCCCCTTGTGTTTCTTTGTATTGATTCCTTTTAATTTGTTTGGCTTTCTTTGCCAGATGAACCTATGTAAACTTTTACCATGTCGAGAAATTAAAATGAGGTACTTGGAATTCTTTCAAGGCAGCCCCCTGTGTGTGATGCTGGGCTCTTAGGCCGTGCACTTTTAGTGTCCAGTTCTGGTTCTGCCTTTCTCACATTCAATTGCTCCTTCCCTTCATTCTTTTCATTCTCCTTTGTTATAAACTAGTCTGCTGTGCAGGTTGTTTCTGTTCCATCAGTGTGCCTCACATTAGGCATGATTTTACCCATGGGCTTGTTGGGTTTGATTGAATCTGTCCCATCTCAGCCCAGTGTGGGCTTTGGGCTGTCCCAGTTCAAACAGATGTGATGTTTCTCTGAGCCTGCAGTTGCTCCAGGGTTTCTCTCTCTTCTGGGCAGGTGTCTCTTGGCTGTCCTGGGTGTCTCTGTGGGGCACACATCTCTTGCTCCTGGCTGCTCCCTGTGTGTGGTACCCAAGGAGAGGCAGCTGCCCTGCTGTCCCCAGCCACAGTGCCCTCTGCTCTTCTGGGCATCATCCATCCTGTTCCTGCCTTCCCTGCCTGCTGGGGCACAGAGGCCTCTCGAGAGGCACTCAAAGCTTTCCTGAGTGTCCTGCAGGGCTGCAGCCCCTCTGAGCCAGCAGAGGCTGCAGGGTTTGGTGCCTGTTTGGGATTGTGCCCGTTGCTGCCCAGCAGAGGCTGTGACTGCCCTGGGAGCAGCACCAGACTGGGGCTGTGGCTGTGGCACCTCCAGCTGCCCAGGAACAGGAGCAGCCCCTTGTGCAGGGAAGTTCCTGCAGTGTGGGAAAGCCCTGCAGGTGCCTGGCCCATGCAGGGAGGGGGCACTGAGCTGCACACACATCCCAGGGCCAAGGCAGCTGGAGCAGAGCCCAAAGGAAGGACTTGCTGGCAGGACTTGGTGTGGTGCAGCACGAGGGGCTCCTCCTTACCACAGTCAAAAAATCTGAGCTCCCAGGGAGCCAGCACTGCCGTGGGAGGATGGAGCATGCAGGACAATTGCCTTGGCTGGTGCTGGCAGGGAGTGGGGTTCATCTGTGGGAGCAGGGGAGGGTTTGTTGTGTGGGAGCAGCTGCGGTGTGCAGTCAGGGCTCTGCTTCACCAGCCCTTGAGACATCCCAGCTTAATGCAGGGGAGGAGAATAATGGCTCAGCAGCTGTGTGCAGCCACAGGCACTGCCAGCAGCACAGCTGGAGTGGAGGAAGGGTCAGGCAGGTCCCACTGTTGTGCTTTGCATAACCTGACCCCTGAGGTGAGGCATTGGGAGTGGGAGCTTTCTAAAGTCTGAGCTCTACTTTGGGGCTTGCTCAAGCCTTGCTGCTGTTGGGAATGTTGGGGTTTTCCTCCTGTGCCCTTTCCCCAGCTGTCACAGTTACTGTCTCTGAGTTTCCCCAAGCCACAGCCTGTCTGCATCTGGTTTGGGTTTCAGTAAATTTCAGATGCTATTTTTTGCCACCTCTACCTTTCTGTGTGCGTGAAAAACAGCACTCCCATCCCCCTTGCTATGTTTGGGGAATGTGGGCAATTTAGCAAATATAAGACGGGCAGTGCCTAAAAGCAGCCACATAGCCAAAATAAAGCATGGGTTTTAGCCAAAATAACCCGAATAAAACATGGGTAGGATGTGAGTTCTCCATGGGATGTGGGTCAGTGATGGGCTGGTCACACTGGAGACTGGCATGTGGGAAGCAGTACGTGCACTGAGCAGGTCATAAACAAGTTACAAGTTAGAGAGACGTGCAATTTCTTTAATTCTAGGTTAGCTTTAAGCTGCTGCAGGCTCCTTTTGGAGAGCAATTCCATGATGTGTGTGGCCCCCAAAGATCCCTCACTGCTTTCCATCAGGCAGCTATTGACACAGGTTCTGGCTCTGCAGACTTAGTTAATTACTCTGCTTCCTCAAATTCCTACTGCAAGATGAAGGTGCATTTTAGGGCTGTTTTGTTTTTTCTGAAACAGAGCTGGAAAAGTCCAGCAGAAACAGACAGGACTAAAAAAACCTGTTATCAGACAAGGCCTGCATGGCACAGGCTCTGCAGGGGGGCACAGGCAGTGCAGAAAGCTCCATCCTTATCCAGCAGCCCTGGGGTGTGTGCTGTGGTTGCTTTGTCATGGGGATGTCAGTACAGATTAGGGTTTCTCTTTCTTTCCAAGCCCCCAACATGCAGAGAACCAGGAGTGTTCCCACAGTCTATTTCTGGATCTCTCTCAGCCCAGCTGCAGGGTTGAGTTGTGATTTGTGGGGCAGGAAGGCCTGTGGAGTTTTCCTAAACTACTGCTGTGCTGCTTGGAAAGGGCCTTTCTGTAATTGCAGCCTGTGCCGTGGCTTTGAGGAGCTGCAGATGCAAACCCAAGGGGTGAAGTCAAACCTGAACAATCTCTTTGTGTGCTTCTCAAAGGAAAGGTCCACTGAGCTTTGTCCTGCAGCCATGGGGGCTCTGCCACAGTCTCACCTTGGCTGTTCTGGTGTGTGAGGCAGCAGAACACTTGTCCTGTTCCTGGGAGGCAGCAGGGATGTCCTGGCTGTGCTCCAGACCTGACCCAGGACAGCAGAACTGCTGCTCTCTGCTCCAGACCTGACCCAGGACAGCAGAGCTGCTGCTCTGTGCTCCAAGTGAAATGGGCACCATGTTCCAGGCCAAAACCAAAAGGGAATTTTTCTTCCAAGCCTAACCCCAGGTAATCCTTGAAACCTGACTGCCTAGGAAATCAGTGCTGCTTTGCCTTGTTTGGGGTTACTCAGAGACATTTGATTCTGCTGCTGGGAGGTGATGAGAGCAGGTATTAGCAGGTATTTGTGCCATTGTGGCTGCTGTGTCCCATGCAGCCACGGCTTTCTTCTCCTCCTTCTCCTCCTTCTCCTCCTCCTTCTCCCTTCTCCTTCTCCTTCTCCTTCTCCTTCTCCTTCTCCTTCTCCTTCTCCTTCTTTCCCTTCTCCTTCTCCTTCTCCTTCTTTCCCTTCTCCTTCTCCTTCTCCTTCTTTCCCTTCTCCTTCTCCTTCTCCTTCTTTCCCTTCTCCTTCTCCTTCTCCTTCTTTCCCTTCTCCTTCTCCTTCTCCTTCTTTCCCTTCTTCTCCTTCTCCTTCTCCTTCTTTCCCTTCTCCTTCTTTCCCTTCTCCTTCTTTCCCTTCTCCTTCTTTCCCTTCTCCTTCTTTCCCTTCTCCTTCTTTCCCTTCTCCTTCTTTCCCTTCTCCTTCTTTCCCTTCTCCTGTGCTGTCCCTGCCCACTGCTGTGTCTGTGCAGCACTGAGCCCCTTTGCTGGCTCTGTGGCCACATGAAGCAGTGCTGAGGCTCTGAGGCTCTCCTGGCTGCTGAGGCAGAGCCCTGTGTGCTGGCACAGACAGGATGAGTGTGTCCCTGGCCTCCACAGCTGCAGCCTGCCCTGAGGATAATGGAGTGTGTCCCACAGCAACGTGGCCCTTCTGCCTCCCAGCCTGGTGGCTGAGCACAGGGGACACAGAGGAGCTGAGCCAGGCAGGATCTGCTGCAGAGGAACAACCAGGGGCTGGTGGGTGCTGTGTCCCATCAGGAAACTGATGCAAGGAAGAGAAGACGAGGGTGAGGTGAGGTGAGGCTGGCAGCAGGAGTGGAAATATTGGGTTGAATCTCCAGCCTTGGTTCTCTTGGATGCCTTGTCCTACTCAGCACCAGCTCTGGGACTGGAGCCAAGGTGGTGAGTCTTGTCTACCCCGAGCATCTGCTGCGTGGCAGGAGGGAGCACCACGTCCTTCTGGCTGCCCTGCTCTGCCAGGGCCGTGAGCAGCACTGTGAGGCCAGCAGGGAATGTCCTTGGGGTGGCACAGGGCAGATGTGGCTGCCCGGCCTGGGCACTGATAGCAGGCACTGCCCTCAGCTGCTGCCAGCTGCAGGTTCAGGGTCCTTCTCTCCTTGGGGGAACCTCTAGGAAGCTGCACCTCAATTTATCTGAATTGGAAGCAGAGGCAAAGGCTGGATGATCCTGTGGCAGTGCAGTGCTGGGGATTCATTGGCTCAGAGCTGTTCTGAGGTGTTCTAAGAGCTGGTTGTTCACAGCATTTGGTGCCTGATTCTCATCCTGAACTACATCTCCATGGCTGCCAAAGTTTTTCTGCTGCTACACAGGAGGATGTGTTTTCAGCAAAGGCTTCCATGTGGAAGACTGAAAAAAATTAAATAAAAAGTAACTCCAAGCTTGGAATGGTGTTGCCAGAGGGAATGTTTACAAGGAAGCAGCCTGATAAACAAGGAAAATCGGTGAGTTGTAAAGAGGTGAAATTGTACAGGGTGGCAACAATTCCCAGCTTGTCAGAGCCTCACAGTGGTCACAGCCACCTCAGGCTGACTGCAGTCTCCGTTTTTACAGGCAGCCTCAGGAAAGCAGGCTGGACTGAAAAAGTAACGGAATTATGTGGAACTTGTCTGAGTCACTGACCCTACATCTCCACAAGTTCTTTCAGGGCACTGCCATGAAGGAGGACCAAAGAGGCTGCAGCTGAGAGGAGATCAGCCCTTTCTGGTCACCAAGGGTTTCAGATCTCCTCCCCTAGCCTCTCCCAGTCTTTTGTACTTTCTGTGCTAATCCATCCAGTGCAGCATACACTGACAGAGGCAGGAGCTGGAAAGCCTGCTCTGAAAGTCTCTGAATGCTGCTGGACCAGCTGCAGGCATGAACTTGAAACCCGTGCTCATCCTCCTTGGTCTGGCCTTAGCCACGATCTTCGCTTTGGTCTGCGTGCTGCTGACCAGGGAAAGGAGCCCCAGAACCTGCCAGCACCTGCCCCCGGAGCAGGAGGACACAGAGGATGGCCAGAGCCTGGTGTTTGCTGACCTGAGCGCCGAGGAGATGTCCCAGGTGGTGCGGTACCTGCAGGGCCACCTCGGGGTGCCGCTGGTGGAGGCGTCGCGGGCCAAGCCCTCGGAGAACTGCATCGCCTGGCTGGACGTGCAGGTGCCCGCCAAGGCAGAGGTGCTGCGGTTCCTGGACGCAGGGGGGGCTCGTCCCCCCCGGGAGGCTCTGGCTGTGCTGTACTTTGGGAAGCAGCCAGAGCCCAACATCACCGAGCTGGTGGTGGGGCCGCTGCCGAGGCCGGCGTACCACCGGGACGTGACGGTGCACAAGTACGGGGGGAAGGTGCCCTACCACCGCAGGCCCACGCTGGCTGTTGAGTACAAGCAGATTGGGGGGTTCCTGAAGAGCCAAGTGTTCCCCTCAGCTCCAGCTTTCATGCAGCAAGTCATGGAATATGATGGAGCCAACCTGGCCACCGTGACAGCTGCTCCCCGTGGGTTCCAGTCTGGGGACAGGGTCACCTGGTTTGTCCTGTTCCAGAATGTGAGTGGGTTCTTTCTGCACCCCGTGGGGCTGGAGGTGCTGGTGGACCACAGCAGCCTGGACATCTCAGAGTGGGCAGTGAGCAGAGTGTTCTACAATGGGCAGTACTACAGGGACATGGTGCAGCTGGAGAGTGCCTACATGCAGGGTCGGATCAGCGTGGAGAAGGTGAGGAAGGCGCCACGGGACGGGGATTTCTCCTCCATGAAGCCTCGAGCGCCCGCGGCCGCCCCGTTCCCGCTGCAGTTCGAGCCGCAGGGTCCCCGCTACAGAGTCAGGAACAACCAGGTGCTCTTCCAGGGCTGGAGCTTTGCCTTTGGCATGAGCGTGAGCAGGGGCCTACGGCTGTTTGACATCCGACACAAGGGGGAGAGGGTTGCCTACGAGATCAGCGTGCAGGAGGCGCTGTCCGTGTACGGCTCCAACTGCCCGGCAGGGATGTCCACGCGCTACATGGACGGCAGCTTTGGCCTGGGGCGCTACGCCTCGCCCCTGGTGCCAGGGGTGGACTGCCCCTACCTGGCCACCTTTGTGGACACACTGTCTCTGTCTGACAGCCTGAGGCCCAAGAAGAGGAAGGCTTCGCTCTGCATCTTTGAGCAGAACCTGGGCTCCCCTCTGAGGCGCCACTACTCCAACTTGCAGTCGCTCTACTACGGGGGGCTGGTGAACTCTGCTCTGGTGCTTCGCTCCATCGCCACCGTGGGCAACTACGACTACGTGTGGGACTTCATCTTCTACCAGAACGGGGCCCTGGAGGGCAAGGTGCAGGCCACAGGGTACCCAAGCTCCTCCTTTCTCCATGGGGATGGCCTGAGATATGGCAATAGGCTTTGGGAGCACACCCTGGGTACAATACACACTCATTTTGTCAACTACAAGGTGGACTTGGATGTGGCAGGTAGGTCTGGATCTTCCTTTTATGTCTGCCATTGTTCTGATAAGCCCCAGAGCTTTGAGGTTTTCCTCCTTGCCTATACAGTCCCTAATAACTGACTCTTCTTTATTGTCCTAACCTCTTCTTTCATTGCAAAATTATTTTTCGATATATAAAGCAGTCTGTCAAGGTCACTGGGTGGAAAGCAGTGGGAATTTCTGGGAGCTCTGTGTTCAGCTCAGGGAAAGTATGAAAGGTAGCAGCTGAAAAATGTTTGTGTTTCCTTGAGGCCTCACGTCTGGCACGGGGTGTGTTGCCATAGGCACAGGCGGGCAGACGGGGAGTTGGTCCTGTCTGAGCACAGACACAGTGAGCCTGCTTTCACAGAGCCTGCTGCTGCTCCTGGCACTCCTTCTCCCTTGGGAAAATCCTCCTGGTGTCTCACTGCCCCATGGAAAGCAGGGCAGCTGTCCTGGTGCTCCGTGGGGCTGAGCTCCTGCACGTCCCTCCCCTTCTTCTCTTGGGGGAACACTCAATCCTGAGCTGTGAAGCCACTGCGGCCACCCAGCAAGGTCCATGTGCAGTCACAGTCTGGCAGTGGATGTCTGCACAGGGTTTTGGAGCCCAGGAGCAGCTCCTGCTCCCAGTGAATGCTGGAAGTGCAGGGATGCTCAGCCTCAGGTGGTGAACTCCACTCTGGTGCTTTGCTCCATCACCATTGTGGGTGACCACGACTACATGTGGGACTCATCTTCTGCCAGAATGGGGCCCTGGAGGGCAAGGTGCAGGCCACAGGGTACCCAAGCTCCTCCTTTCTCCGTGGGGATGGCCTGAGATATGGCAATAGGCTTTGGGAGCACTTGTGGGTACGATACACACTCATTTTGTCAACTACAAGGTGGACTTGGATGTGGCAGGTAGGCCTGGATCTCATCTCTCCTTTTAATACTTCTCAAAGAACTTTACTTTTTTGGTGGTTATAGAGGTTTTCCTTTCCACTTGTGGGGCAGGGTGGTGTGCTTGCAGTGAGGGGGTGGCAGAACTGCAGGAACAGGGAGAAGGCAGAGGAAATCAGACTGCCACTGTTAATACTGCCAGGGGAGGTGTGCGCTTAGAAGTTTTGTTCATGTGAGAAAAAGAAAGGAAATGAGCTCAGCTGTGCATGGATCTCCTTCTGTGGAGCTCAGACCTTCACAGACCACAAGTTCAGCTCTGAAATGGTTTTTGTGGAAGCTGAGAACTCATGTGTTAAAGGACCAGAACGCAGAGGGGCTTCATGATGGGACAGGCAGGAGGTTGTGAGCAATAACCCCTCAGTCAGAACTCACAGGCACTGGCCATCAAATGCTCTCAGCAGCCTTTTGCCACCTCATCCCCAGATCAATTTGCTCCTGTTGCTCCAAACCTTGAGCCCACTTCTCTTCTGAGAGCAGCCCACCACTGCTCTTGTCTGTGATGTGCAGATGTGTGCAGCGCCCAGGCTGCTCCAGGGGCCTCTGCTGTGCAGGATGAGCACTAACAAAGCTCGTGCTCTTGTAATTAGACTGTGGAGGCAATCAGGGGGGCAAATGGGAGGCAAACCTGTTCTTCTGCCCTGGGGTGAGGCTCATCCCTTGTCCCCTCTTGTCTCTGCTGCAGAGTGGTGCTGCCCAGCCTGGACAAGTGTCCAGCCACAGATCCACACATGGGGTGCTGTCATGGCATGGGGAGCTGCAGAGCAGCAGCTGCTCCTGGGCTGCTCAGAGCCCAGGGTGCAGGGAGAGCAGGCACTGTGGTGTCTTGGAGAGCAGGGCACTGTGAGGATTCTCCTCAGTGACTTTGTTTTGGCTTCACAGGGGTGAAAAACTCCCTCATGGCCCACGACATGGTGTTTGAGATGACACAGGCTCCCTGGAGCCCAGAGCAGCAGATAGAGAGGCCACGACTCACCAAGAGAGTCCTGGACACAGAAGACCAGGCTGCCTTCCTGCTCCACTCCAAGATGCCCAGATACATCTACTTTGCTGCCAACAGCAAAAACAAGTGGGGCCACCAGCGTGGCTACAGGATCCAGATCACCAGTTCTGCAGGGGACCACATCCCTGAGGCCAGCTCCATGGAGAGGGCCATCAGCTGGGCAAGGTCAGGCTGCTCTGGCTGGCAGGGCAGGTTCCCAGAGAGCCCCTCAGCCCTGCCAGCTGGGAAGGCGTTGCTGGATGGCCCTGGATGGGAGGCACAGGCAAGCTCTCTTCTGGGCTCTGCAGGCTTTCAGGAGTTGATTTAGCTCTGCCCTGCCTCGGGGGGCTGCTCCCCTCTCTTTTCTTGTCCTCAGGTACCAGCTGGCTGTCACCAGGAGGAAGGAGGAGGAGCCCACCAGCACCAGCATCTACAACCAGAACGACCCCTGGACACCCACTGTGGCCTTTGCTGATTTCATCAACAACGAGACCATCACCAACGAGGTGAGCTGGGGCTCCTGGGCTGAATGTAACACCCAGCCAAGGCTCAAGGGGAGCCCCAAGGAGCAGAGAGACTCCAGCACCACCCCTGGGACAATGGGCCCAGCTTTGAGAGCAGCAGACCAGAGAAAAGTGGGTTTGGGCATCCCCTTCTCTCTGTGTCTGCTTGGTACTTTGGTCAGAGAACACAGAGAGTGTGTGCAGAGCAGAAACTTCTTTCTCCCTGTGGAGAAACATCATGAAAATGTTGTGAGGCCACGGAGGTCAAAGCAAGGGTCCTTCCACTGGGTGGATAGCTGCAGCCATGGCTGTGGCAGGTCTTTGGGGAAGGGAGGAGCTCTTTCCCAGGAGAGGGGAGCTGGGTGTGTGGGAACACAGCTGGCTGGTGCCCATTGGGTTCCCCCTCCTTCTCTTCTGTCACTCCCCACTGCCCTGTGTGTATTTTGGCCACTGCTGCTGCAGCTTCTGAAGTAACCCTGGGCTTGTGGCTCTTCCCTGCCTAGGACCTGGTTGCCTGGATAACTGCTGGCTTCCTCCACATTCCACACTCTGAGGATATTCCCAACACTGTGACCGTGGGAAACTCCGTTGGTTTTCTCCTGAGGCCCTACAACTACTATGACCTGGACCCCTCTATATACTCCCAGGATGGTGTGTTTTTCACCAGTGAGCAGGACTTTACAGCGTGTGAAATCAACCCTCTTGCCTGCTTGCCCAAAACTGCCTCTTGTTTGCCAAACTTCCCCCCATTCACCTTTGATGGTTTTAGAAATATGAGCAGGCTTTAATGCTACAGGATGGTGAGGAGATGTGGGCAGAGACACCAGGCTGACTGTTCTGCCTCCAATTTTCAGCTTTTTAGTGAAGTTGTCTCAATTTTCAGTTGTCCAGTGACTTAATGTTTTATCATTGCTTTTGAAATAGTGCTCTTGAAAAGGGAAACATGATTTTCCTCGTATGATGTGAGATGGAAGTCTATGTTACCTGTAATTCCTGAATTTGAGTCCATTGCCAGAGGAAAGTCAGGAGAGAATCCTGTTCCTCTGCTGTAGAAGCAAGTGCTGTGTAGTGCATATCTCAGGTTAAAATAATGAAAATGGTGCTGGTCCATTGCTCTCAAGTGTCTCATTCTTACAGCAGCATCTCCTGGGGGGTGGTGCTGCTCTCTGCCATCTTTCCTGTGCCCACAAACCAGCCCAGCGTGGCTCTGGGTGTTGTCTGGGCACGGGGATGTCCAGCTGGGGGCAGAAGGGACAAGCTGGGGTGGAAGTGGGCGCTGGCACCAAGCCCTGTGGCTGCTGGGGGGAGGCTGGGTCGTGGCCAGGACTGTGTGGGTTGTGGCTCTCAGGCCCTCAGTGCTGGGCACAAGGACAGGACCTTGCAGGAAGGGGTTTCATGGCTTTAATGGTTTCACCTTTGATGGCTGCTGGTGTTGCAGCAGGGCCAGGGCCACTGCCTGTTTGCCAGGGTGCTGGCTGGGCTCTGGTTCCTCCGTTCCCCTCCTCGCAGCCCAGTCTGTGCCAGGCTGTAACTCAGGATCAGTGGGCACCTTCACAAGGTGACAAAGCTGTCCCCTCCCTCCTGGCTGCAGGACCATGGGGATGTTGGCAGCAGCAGTGGTGGCAGGGCTGTGTCAGGACGGGGCAGGGTGCTGTGTTTAGCACTGCTCCACACAGGGAAGATTTATCTCTACAGCCTGCCCAGCATCTGCAGGGTTAAGAGAAAGAAGAGAAGTGAGAATGTGCATATTTCCCCTAAACAACTGCATCCATCCTCTCCAAGCTCTGCAGTGTAGGATCTGGGACCAGAGGGAAAGGACAGATGTACAAACATTGAGTTTACTTAAAATTATGGCCCTCTAGGGAAGCAGAGCATAGTTGCCATTTATGGTTCCCAGCAAATCCTGGCAATGTGTGAGAACGTCCCCTTGCAGCCTCCCTGTGAGTTCCAGGGGCTGTTCCCTGCTGAGGAAACAGGGGAGGAAAATAAACCCAAGCCAAGCCAGCCCCTTGTTCTAGTGAGTGGCTGGGAGGATTCCACAGCTGGAAACGTGTCCTGCCAGACTGTGAGAGAGCACTCAGTGCCTCAGCAGGCATGAGCCTCAAAACTGTGCTTATCCTCCTTGGTCTGGCCTTAGCCACGATCTTCGCTTTGGTCTGCGTGCTGCTGACCAGGGAAAGGAGCCCCAGAACCTGCCAGCACCTGCCCCCGGAGCAGGAGGACACAGAGGATGGCCAGAGCCTGGTGTTTGCTGACCTGAGCGCCGAGGAGATGTCCCAGGTGGTGCGGTACCTGCAGGGCCACCTCGGGGTGCCGCTGGTGGAGGCGTCGCGGGCCAAGCCCTCGGAGAACTGCATCGCCTGGCTGGACGTGCAGGTGCCCGCCAAGGCAGAGGTGCTGCGGTTCCTGGACGCAGGGGGGGCTCGTCCCCCCCGGGAGGCTCTGGCTGTGCTGTACTTTGGGAAGCAGCCAGAGCCCAACATCACCGAGCTGGTGGTGGGGCCGCTGCCGAGGCCGGCGTACCACCGGGACGTGACGGTGCACAAGTACGGGGGGAAGGTGCCCTACCACCGCAGGCCCACGCTGGCTGTTGAGTACAAGCAGATTGGGGGGTTCCTGAAGAGCCAAGTGTTCCCCTCAGCTCCAGCTTTCATGCAGCAAG
Organism: Geospiza fortis; assembly: GCF_000277835.1. Lineage (NCBI taxonomy): Eukaryota > Metazoa > Chordata > Aves > Passeriformes > Thraupidae > Geospiza > Geospiza fortis. The sequence goes on along the minus strand of NW_005054559.1, from coordinate 455,713 downwards.
TCATGGAATATGATGGAGCCAACCTGGCCACCGTGACAGCTGCTCCCCGTGGGTTCCAGTCTGGGGACAGGGTCACCTGGTTTGTCCTGTTCCAGAATGTGAGTGGGTTCTTTCTGCACCCCGTGGGGCTGGAGGTGCTGGTGGACCACAGCAGCCTGGACATCTCAGAGTGGGCAGTGAGCAGAGTGTTCTACAATGGGCAGTACTACAGGGACATGGTGCAGCTGGAGAGTGCCTACATGCAGGGTCGGATCAGCGTGGAGAAGGTGAGGAAGGCGCCACGGGACGGGGATTTCTCCTCCATGAAGCCTCGAGCGCCCGCGGCCGCGCCGTTCCCGCTGCAGTTCGAGCCGCAGGGTCCCCGCTACAGAGTCAGGAACAACCAGGTGCTCTTCCAGGGCTGGAGCTTTGCCTTTGGCATGAACCCCAACACTGGCCCGCGCCTCTTCGACATCAGGTACCGTGGGGAGAGAATTGTCTATGAGCTGAGCCTGCAGGAAGCCTTAGCCCTGTACGGCTCCAACTGCCCCGGGGGAATGTCCACCCGCTACCTGGACGGCAGCTTTGGCATCGGCAGGTTCGCCTACGAGCTGGTGCGGGGCCTGGACTGCCCCTACACAGCCACCTACGTGCACCGGCACTACCTGGCAGAGACAGACACTCCCAAAACCAACCAGAACTCCCTCTGCATTTTTGAGCACGACTCTGCCCTCCCTCTGAGGCGCCACTTCTCCGACTCACAGTCCTTCTACTACGGCGGGCTGCGGAGGAACGTGCTGGTGATGCGCGCCATCTCCACGCTCATTAACTACGATTACATCTGGGATTTCCTGTTCCACCCCAATGGGGCCATGGAGGTCCGGGTGCACGCCACGGGCTACATCAGCTCCTCCTTCCTCCATGGCCGAGGCACTGACTATGGCAACAGGGTTGGGCCGCACACGCTGGGGACGATGCACATCCACCACATCCACTACAAGGTGGACCTGGATGTTGATGGTAGGTCTGGCCACCTTTGTGCATGGCTGTGGTTTATTGTGGTCTGGGGTGCAGGGCTTGAGGGCTTCTCTTCTGCTTCACAGGGCAGCTGAACTCCCTGGAGAGCCAGGATATGGAGTATGAGTTTGTCAAAGATCCCTGGAGCGCACAGAACACCATTGAGCGGCCGTACCTCCGCAGGGAAAGGCTGGAGAGGGAGGATGAGGCAGCTTTCCCACTCAATGTCCCCCTGCCCCGCTACCTCTCCTTTGTCAGCCCCAATCCCAACAAGTGGGGGCACCCACGCAGCTACAGGATCCAGGTCATCAGCTTTGCTGGGAAGCACCTGCCCACCAACAGCTCCATGGAACGCTCTGTCAGCTGGGGCAGGTGGGTGCCAGAGGCCAGCTGAGGCCTCAGCAGCTTCTGCTCCTGGTAGAGGGAGGTTCTCACCCCTGGGCAGGCCTGCAGCAGGCTGCAGGGAAGGGTTAAACAAAGGGTTAAAGCAAACATGAGGAGCTTTTGGCTCTGCAATTTCCTTGAGATGTTGCTCAATAACATCTGCTCATGGTAGGTCACAGACAGGAGTCTGACCCCACGTCAGACTAATTTAGAGCAGCCCCATGTGTTTTTGCCTTTGAGGGGAAGTAGGCTGCAGAAGGAATTCCTAAGGGAAGCGCTGGCATTGCCAGGCTGTGATACCTTCCCATGAGGACAGAATGCCTTTTGGAAAGTGCTTGGGATCAGCACAGAGCAGTCTCAGTGCCAGGGTGAGCTGATGGAGCTCATGCTGGGGATGTCCGTGTGGGGGAGAAGCAGCTGTGGCTTAGGGGAGTGCACTGGGCACTGAGAGGCAGCATTTTCACCTGGATCCATCCATGTCCCAGCCATGCTGGAAAAGCCACAGGCAGCAAGGGATTCCCCTCAAAGCTTGGAGATGCTGGGGCTGCAGCCCATTTCTGCCCTCTTGGCCCTTTCCCTCCCCGCCCCAGGGCAGACTGGGGATGCCCAGCCCCAGTTTGGCAGTGCCATGGCTGGCGTGGGCAAGCCCCCGTGAGGTGCTGGCAGGTACCAGCTGGCTGTCACCCGGAGGAAGGAGGAGGAGCCCACCAGCACCAGCATCTACAACCAGAACGACCCCTGGACGCCCACTGTGGCCTTTGCTGACTTCATCAACAACGAGACCATCACCAACCAGGTAAGCTGGGCTTCCTGGGGTGGGGAGAAGCTGAACTTTGTGGGGCCATCCTGGACAGAAGCTGCTCCTGTCCCAGAGCCAGCCTGGGCAGCTGCTGGGCTGGCAGAGTCCTGCCCAGCCTGACAGGTGCCTCGTTCCTCTTCTCCCAGGACTTGGTTGCCTGGATCACTGTGGGGTTCCTGCACGTCCCTCATGCTGAAGACGTCCCCAACACAGTGACAGTGGGGAACAGCGTTGGCTTTTTCCTGAGGCCCTACAACTACTTCAACGAGGACCCCTCAGTGGATTCCCCTGACAGCGTGTACTTGAGCAGGGAGCAGGATGCTGGGGCATGTGGGGACAATCCCCTCGCCTGCCTGTCCTCTGCTGCCACCTGTGCCCCCCGCCTACCCCCCTTCCACTTCGGGGGCTTCCTCAACCTCAGCCTGGCACTGCCTCTGGGCGGGCTCTGATGGGCCAGGGGCTGCTGGGTGGGCACTCAGAGGGTCTCTGTCCCACACCAGGGCCTGCCCCATCCTGCCCAGGCTGTCCTGTGCTCAGGGAGAAGCTCAGTTCTCATTTCAGCACTGCAGCAAAGGAGGACTCAAAGCCTCTGAAAAGCAGCCCCTGGGAGTGATTTTATTTCATCCTGGATGTCACCCTGTGAGCTGTGGGGTGCCCACAGCCACTCCCCTCCTTTATGGGGCTTCCACCTCCTTGCCATCACTGGTGCACTCAGGGGACAGTGCTGGCCAGAGCACAAAGCTGCAGCTGCCCTCGGAGCTGTGCTCCACCTGGGGTTTTGCCCACAGTGGCAGGAGTGAGTGGTGTGGTGCTGCTGTGGAATGCACAAAACCTCCTCCCCAGCCATTGCAGCATCAGGGCCAGCTCTGCAGAGGGAGGTGCTGCCCTGGGAGCGCTGGGAGCTGCTGGAGGAGGCCAGGCTGAGCCTCTGGATGGGCACAGCCCGGGCTGGGCACTGCCCTGTGTGTGCCCTTCCCAATAAACAGGCACTCTGTGCTTTTCCTGACAAACCCCTGGCTGCTGCTCTGTCTCCTGCTG
>NW_005054559.1:449860-452464 GCF_000277835.1 Geospiza fortis | reverse complement strand
AGCACCAGGCTCAGCTCTGAGGGGCTCCCAGGGCTGTGGGGCAGCCCCAGAGCCTGGCATGGCTGTGTGGGTTGCCCTGGCGATGCTCCTGGACCCTGGTGCTGGCAGGAGCTTCCTGCCAGGGAATATGGAGCAAACAGGGCAGTTAATGTTTAACAGTTGTTCTGAGCTGTGTTAATCAGTCCTGGGCTTGGCTGCTGCCCAGCCTGCTCAGCCCCCCTGTGTGGGGACCCTTGATTCCACACCCCCAGCTGCATGTGCAGCCCACAGAGCCCCTCCCCACTGTGCCAGGCTGGCATGGGGACACCAATGGTGAGGTCAGTGCCACCCCTGGCACACGGCTGCAGACACTAAACACTCACCAAGTGTCCCTGGGGGCACAGTGGTATCCATCCCCTCACTGCAGTGGATGGGTCTGTGCAGAACATGCTGAGAGGGGCTTGGGCAGCTCTCATGGCTGTGGATGTGGCCCTGGGAGCCAGCTCAGCCTGCTGCAGCACACGGGCCAGGAGCAGGGAGCAGAGGGCAGCTCAGGCCATGGCTCGGTGTGAGGCTGCAGTGGCCCCTGGGCGCCCTGGGGTGACGGCAGGGGCTGTGTGAGAGCAGGAAGGTCGTGCCCAGCCGGCTCCCTGTGCCCACATGGGCAGTGCTGACGCAGTGACCACGCTGCCACAGCCCAGCCTGGACCTTGCAGCTGTCAGGGAACGTTCTGGAGCAAACACGGGCACTCCACGTGGCACGTTCAGCCCCCACTGGTGCTGTGCTGGCCAGAGCTGCACCCAGAACCTTGGGAATCACGGGCACAGCGTGTGCCAGAGCCAGCTGGGCCACTGCAGTCACACAGCTGGGCCTGCTGAGGCACAAATTGGCCCCAGTCCTTCCCTGGAAGACCAGCCCATTTTTAGTGCACATCCCTGCAGGGATGAGCAGGGATGGGCAGGGGAGGGGTGCAGGGCATGAGCAGGACCCTGAGCAATGGTCAGACCAGCCAGAATGCAGAACCTGCAGTGCCCAGGCAGCTCCTGCTGCCCTGCCCTGCCCCAGGTCCTCACAGGAACTTTGGGGCTGGGGATTTATCCACAGGGCAGGGCATGGAGCAGAGCTGGGACCATGTGGACCCTGGCACCTCTGGCACTGTCCTGACCAGTGGCATGTGCACCTGGCACTGCACAAACACACTGGGGTACTGGGCTGAGCCACTCTGTCCTTTGGCTGCTCCCATCCTGCTTCCTGCTCTCTCCCCACCATGGGCCCAGTTTTCCTGCAGTGACATTTTCCTAGGGGATTGGAGTGCTGGCCCCCATCCCCCAGCACCTTTTGCCCCATTTTCCGCTGTGAAATCTCCTGGGAAGGATTTCTTGCTGATGGTTTCAAAATATTTTTGGAACAGAAGCCAAGTCTGTTGCATTCCTTCACGCTGGCCAAAGCCACTCTCAGTTGAAGACCCTGGAGTGAGCTGTTGGGGAATTTGTTTTGCAAGAGTAATTCAGTTTCTGTGCAAACTCCTGTTTTGTTGGGATGTTTTTGCAGGTCAGGAGCTCAGTCCAGGGTCTGGGACCACCTTCCTTGGGTGCAGCACGGCCAGGCTGGATGGGACATGCCTGGCTCTGTGGCCTTTTCCTGCTTTCCCCCCAAGGACAGAGGTTTGCTGGTGTTGTGCCTGTCAGACCCCACGGCTCCCTGAGCTCTGCATGGGCAGAGGGGCAGGATGGGGCCTGTAACTGCTGCTGTTTGCCAGCAGGACTCAGTACTGGACACAGCTCTCCCAGAGACAAACAACACAGGGCAGGGGTTCAAGGATCCTGACATGAATTTTCTCAGGAGGGAGATAAGTGATGCATTTCACTGGCTGTTGATCATTAATGCCTTGCTGCCTGCTCAGCTGTGCTGGGTGCTGCTTGGGCACCCTGTGCTGCTGCCACAGGCACTGGCAGCTGTGGGTGACAAAGATGCAGTGCCAGCAGTGCTGGCAGGGACAGCAGAGTGCAGCTGGGGTGCAGGGGGTGGCCATGGGCACTGCAGGATGAGTTCTGTGCTGGGCTCTGCACCCACAGCTGGGGTCTGATGGGGCAGGAGGGATGAACCCAGTGGAGAAGTGCAGTCCCTATTTGCAAAGGTCCTTCAGCCCCCCAGGAGAGATCAGAAGAACACAACTGGCAGCCAGGAGCATCCCAGGCCTGGCTCTCTGGGACTGCAGGGACCTCCAGGAACGGCTTTGAAAGGTTCCCATTATGCAAAGTTAAATTAGCCTGGCAAATGAGGAGGGGGGTGGGCAATCTGCCCTCTGCTCCATGCACCCAGTGCATGCTCCTGGGCATCCTCACCATGCCCTGGTGGTGCATGGCACAGGGGGAGGGCAGAGAGTCCAGAGCAATTGTCAGGCCTGGCTGTGGCAGCTCTGCAGGACTGTCACACACAGAGCGTGGGATCGTGGAGCAAGGGCTGTGGGTCAGTCAGAGCTGTTGTGCTGGATAGCTGGAAGAGCCAGGGCTGCAGGATCCCCCTGAGTGAGGGGATGGTGCTGGGCTGGAAGCACTGCTCTCCACGTGCCCTCAAACCCTGTTTTCCCCTTTTACGTAAGCTGTTCCAAACATGTTTGTTACA
>NW_005054559.1:441625-449821 GCF_000277835.1 Geospiza fortis | reverse complement strand
TGACCTGCCTGCTGCAAACAAGACCCTGCAGAGTATAAAACCCCAGTGGCACAGTGGAGCAGGGGACAGCCGGAGGCACGCCGAGGGCAGCAGAGGAGGATGGAGGCCAACATGAACCTCCTGCATGATGTGGGCATCCAGACCACACACTGGCTGCAGCAGCGCTTCCAGGGCTCCCAGGACTGGTTCCTCTTCATCTCCTATGCTGCTGATCTCAGGAATGCTTTTTTTGTCCTCTTCCCCATCTGGTTCCACTTCAGTGAAGTAGTGGGCATCAGGCTCATCTGGGTGGCTGTCATCGGAGACTGGCTCAACCTCGTCTTCAAGTGGTGAGTGGCCCCCAGCCAACACTCCCACCTGTGCTGGCACACCTGGACTGATGTGGGTGCTCTCAGCCCCAGCTGGGCAGTGACAATGGTCACTCCTTCCCAAGCCATGCAGTAACAGCTCTCCCCCTCTGCTCCAAGCAGAGATGGAGCCTCCTGCAAACAGAGCCTCCCATCAGCCAGGGCTGTGGTGCTGAGTGGGGGGATCTTCACAGAGCCCCTCAGTACAGGAGACAATATTGACTTGCTGTCAGGGCTGGGGATGGGGACATGGGCAGGCAGTGTCAGCTGTCAGAACCAGGCAATCAGCTGGGTGCTGTGTCTGTCAGGATGCCCTGCACCACTTGTGGGTCCTTTGCTTCTTCCATGTCCCAGGACAGATCTAAAGCTGCAGTTGTGCCCTGGACCTCCCCAGATCCCTCTCTTTTCTTTTCAGGATCCTCTTTGGGGAGAGACCATACTGGTGGGTCCTTGACACGGACTATTATGGAAACAACTCAGCACCAGAGATCCAGCAGTTCCCTCTCACCTGCGAGACTGGCCCTGGTAGGGTTCCCTGAGCCATGGAGGGGCTTGCAGCCAGGGGCAGGGGGTGCTTGCCCATGGTGACCCGAACAAAGAGGGGGTGCTGGCCTGGTGCTGGCAGCCTGCAGGGACCACACACCCCTGCACAGCTCTGCAGAGAGGCTGCTGTGCTGCTGGGGACACTGCAGGGGAAGGAGGCAGGGCAGCCCCTGCACAGAGCAGACCTTGACCCCTGGTGAAGCTGTGGTTGCTCAGCACAAACCCCTGTGGGTGCTGAGCTCTGGCCCATGCAGAGCCTGACCTGGGTCTCTCTTCTTGCCCAGGGAGCCCATCTGGCCATGCCATGGGTGCAGCAGGCGTGTACTATGTGATGGTGACAGCCCTCCTCTCTGCTGCTGGGGGAGAGAAGCAGTCAAAGACACTGGGATACTGGTAAGCTGAGGGCCAAAACCACCTGTGCCAGGCAGAGGTGGCTCCAGCACTGACAGGCACAGCCAAGCCCATCAAGGCTGTGGGCTGACAGCTGGGGTCTGCAGGGGCACAGGCTCAGCCAGGCATTGTCTGGAGTACATGATGGCAGTGCCACGGGCAGTGCAAGCTGACCCTGGCACCCACATGGCCACCTGTCCTCACAGGGTGCTGTGGACAGTGCTTTGGATTGGGTTCTGGGCAGTTCAGGTCTGTGTCTGCATGTCCCGAGTCTTCATCGCTGCTCACTTCCCCCACCAGGTGATTGCAGGGGTGTTCTCAGGTGAGTGTACCAGACGCCCCTCCCAGTCCCTGCAGCACCACTGTGCTGGACTGCAGCACCTGCAGCACTGACCAGTGCTCCCACTTTGTTACTGGCAGGAATGGCTGTGGCCAAGACCTTCCAGCACATCCGCTGCATCTACCACGCCAGCTTCCATCGGTACCTGGGCATCACCATCTTCCTCTTCAGCTTCACCCTGGGCTTCTACCTGCTGCTGTGGACATTCGGCGTGGACCTGCTCTGGACGCTGGAGAAGGCACAGAAGTGGTGCAGCAACCCTGAGTGGGTCCACATTGACACCACTCCCTTTGCCAGCCTCCTCCGGAACCTGGGCATCCTCTTCGGCCTGGGGCTGGCCCTCAATTGCCACCTGTACCAGGAGAGCTCCCGGTTAAAGCAGAGCCAGCAGCTGCCCTTCTTCCGCCTGGGCTGCATCGCTGCCTCCCTCCTCATCCTCCACGTCTTTGATGCCTTCAAGCCTCCCTCCCACATGCAGCTGCTCTTCTACGCCCTCTCCTTCTGCAAGAGCGCGGCCGTGCCACTGGCCACCGTCGGCCTCGTCCCCTACTGCCTGTCCCAGCTCCTGGCCACACAGCACAAAAAGGCTGCCAAAGGCAGCCCAGGGGTGGCTCAGGGGCAGCTGCCAGGCCCTGGGTGCACCTCAGCCACTGGTTCTGCACTGGGAGCAGACCGTGGAAGTTGGGCCGGTGGTGCTGCTGGGTGGCTCCCACAACACGGACCCACAGTGCCAGTCCCGCTGGGCTGGGCTGGCTGATGGCACAGAGGGAGAGCCCTGCATGCCCACGACTGCCCTGCTGTCCCTCCTGCACCCACAGCTGGGGGGCACCTGCCCAGGACCCAGCAGCAGCAGAGGGAGGTGCTGCACTCCCTTGCAGCTTGTGGGGACAGGCCACCTTGTGCTGCAGGGCTGGGGACAGCACCACGGGCAGCAGGGCTGTCACCTCAGCGTGTCTGGGGTCTGCTGAAGAGGCAGCTCTGTGCCAGGAATGGACAGACTGAGACATGGAGATCGAGTGCCAGTGTGGGTGAGGGACCCCCAGCCCTGGGACGTTTGGTGCTCATGCCTGTGGTCAGCGTGGGGGGCACACAGGCATTGCATGGAGCTGTGCACACAGCACAGGGGGTGGCTGGGGTTGGGCACAGGAGGTGTTTTATTAAAGATGAAGGTTGTTTAGCTGGAGAGTCTGAGTGTCCTGCTGGCCAGCACCAGGGGATGGGGGATCAGCTCCTGGATGCAGGGTTGTGCCATGGCCTGCAGATGGTACAGGAAGGACATTTCTCCTGGGGGCTGAAGACATGTTCAAGCCACTGGGAAGGGCACTGCCCAGTGCCCTGGGTCTTTACCTTTTGTCCTGAGCTGCAGCTGAACACTGACAGCACAGTGGGGGCTGTGAATAAACAGCTTTTTGTGCTGTTTATCCAAGGTTTCTGGGTGCACTTTGTGCCAGGAACAGGGACAAACTTGTGTCACCTCACTGCTTACAGAAATGAGCTCAGCTTTGGGACCAGGTGGCTCAGCTGGGGCTGTCTGAGCCCCCAGGGTGTTGGGGACAGAACTGGCACTTGGCCATGGTGTGGGGTTGGGGTCATGCCCTTCCCACCTCAGCACCCCAGCCCAGTGGTCACTCAGGAAGTCCTGAGGGCTCAACCTGCTGCCCTCCAAGCTGTGCAGGCTGCACAGCCCAGCTAAACCTGCTCAGGAAACATCCTCTCTCAGTCTGAGATAGTCCAAAATACACAGGGAGGTGCAGACACTTTCTTCCTGCCAGACTCTGTGCATGTGCAGGATCACTCCCAAAGCACCAGACCCTGCAGCTCTGACCCACACCCAGTTCCAGGCCTCACTGGTGCTCCCTCTGTTCTGGTGCCACCCCAACAGCTCAGCCAAGGCTGTGGCCATGCACCAGTCACAGCAGCCATGGGTGGGAACCCAATTTGCTGGGGCTGCTTCCATCCCCACATTCGTGACAGATAAATCCTTAGAATGGAGGTTTCTTTTATTCTGTTTCTCTGATCATTACCAACACCTGGGGTAAACCTGTCCCACCATTTCTAGCAAAAAGGGGAAGGGTAAATTCTCAAACTACCTGTTGAGCCCCGTTGTGGCTCCACAGCGCCCTTTAGTTCCTCCAGAGGAGACTGCAGCAGCTCCAGGGCCTGCCTGGGCAGGAGAGGTGAGCTGAGGGAACACCAGGGACAGCTCTGCCTGATCCCGAGGGAGTTTACAGCTGCATCAGCTCAAGAAACTCTCCATGGTCAAAAAACGACCACTAACAACTGCACCCCACCAAGGGAAAGGGCTTGGTACGTGGTGAGGAATGATCTCCTGCTTGTGGGGTACCTGCTCTCCCTTCCAGCTGCTCTCTGCTCTTGCCCAACCCAAGGAGTTGGGGGGAGCAGCTGCCTCTTGCTTGAGCGTTCATGCCAAGCAACTTCTCCTCAGCAACTGGAACTGGCACAAAGCAAAATGCCCCAAAGCACTGCCAGCAGGAGGCCCCTTCTGGGTTTGGGAACCCTACAAAGTGGTTAACTAAGGACTACTTTAATCCTTGCACCATTTGTTCTGACAATTGAGCCCTTGCAGCAAAGCCTTGATGGCAGATCCCCTCCCCATTTCCGTGAGCAGCCCACGCAGAGCATGTGCACACCAGCTGTTGGGTTCAGGTCTTTATTCTCTGGTAGAGGAGCTAGTGGAGCCTATGCAAACAAATATAAGACAAACCTACTTTGAGAATTGTTTCTTATGCTCCAGGGTTTTGATGGCTAATGAATTCCTGGAGCAGAGCTTGCACTTCTCCTCGCCGGCTCATCTTGGCTGCCTTGCCCTGGAAGCGGCCGCGCTTCCCAGCTCCTTTCCCTCCCAGCAGTTCTGCCACCCTGCAGCAGCAACACCACAGGCTGGAGCCCAGGCTGCTCCAGCACACACAGATCCCTGCCTGGATCACACTGTGCAGCTGCTCATCATGTCTGCAACATCAGAATTCTCATTCGAGTTAAACAAATCAAAAAACGTTACCTGGGACCTAAATTTTCAACTGCTTCAACAGGTCCAGCTAGAAGGAAGAGTCCTGCTTCTTTTTCATCTCCCACAGTCAGGAATAGCAGGGTTTCCTGTGGACAGAGATGGGCTTTGCTCCAGATAAATCAGTGCTTTCCACACTGGCCAGAGGACACAAACAGCAAACTGGCAATTCAGAAGTCTATGTCCATTATTGAGACTGAGACTGTTTGGGGTATCCCAAGTTAAAAGGATACAGCTGGCAGCTGAACTAGGTGATTGTGACTGAAACTTGCTGTTTTTTCAATTCCACTCCTACCTAATCCTAGCCTAACCTATTTCAGCCAGTGAGGCTCTGCACAGCTCTTGGAGGCTCCTCTCCAGGGCTCTGAATTCTCACTGTTGAGGACTGCCCTGCAGACTGAGGCTGCTGGGGACAGGTAACCTCAGGTACCTGTCAAAGGAACCAGATCTGCAGATGATAACTGTGGTAGGAACAGCAGCCTGGCCAGCCCCTGTCTGTGTAAAACTGGGGTGAAAAAAGAGTGGTGTCAGTTTAGTCTGCATCAGCGACTCACCTCTGTCCCAATCTCATTAGCGATGATGTTCATAAATTCAGAATCACCCTCTTTCCTGTATGGATGGATTAAAAAAAGACTTCAGAAAGAAGCAAAACCCCCCTCTAGAGTACAAAATCTCAATCAGAAACCAAGTGCCTGATCAGGGATTTTGGCCTCTTGCTCTTATTTGTCTATAGATGTAAATCCTCACTGGGCACTCCTTTAGGAATCATCTAAGTGTTATCTTTAAGAAATACAGCTCCCTGGTTTTATTTGAAAATGTCAGGTGCAGAGGGAATTAAATGGACACAGTAATTTCTCAGCTACAGCACCAGAAGAATTCAGTGACTGAATTATAGATTCCTTTAATTACACAACTTTGCAGCAGGCCAAGGCAGTTTAATATTCTGTTTCCTTTACATTCTTCCTTGAGAAAACAAGCTGCTCTCACAAGGTGTGAGAGATCCAGCTGCCATAAAACCTGTGGGATACTGTTGGCCCCTCTTCCCTGGGCTCCCCCATACCTGTGCAATACAAAGAGCTGCTTTGGAGCAGGTTTGCTCTTGAAGTCCTGGGCTATCAAAACAGCAATGTCTCTGAGCAGGTTCAGGTTATTCTGAAAGAAAAGAAAATTAACTGTACTGCAACTGGAGAACTCAGTGTGAACACAGTTGTGTTCCCAGAGCTTTGAGCACTTTTCATAAAATCCACAAAAATTGAAGCCAATGATTTGACTCCTAGTTACCACAACTAATGGCCTACAGGAAATAGTGACAACCCACTTTTCCCAGCCATTCTTGTACCTTCTGGAGCAGCTTCACAGAGCTCTGCAGTCTCTTCACAGCCTCTACGTGCTCACCTGGTCCATTTCTGAAAGAAATGGGAGACTTTGGATCACCACTCTGAAGGACAGAGGAAGGATTTCCTAAAGGAGCAAAACAGGCAACATCACACACAGTCCCACAACATGCACTCTGAGGCTTATGTGGTATCTCTCAGGAGGAGGAGGAGTGAAGATGAAATAACAGAAGAGGAAAGGGGATTACTTGAGCAGGGAGGTTAGAGCCTTCTCAGTACTGTGACTTTGTTCAATTGACTTCAGCACTCTGTTTCCCACCAGGAAAACCAAGTTGGTTTTGTTCTTTTTCCCTTTTTCCACGCCAAGGAGTTTAATAACCTTAAAAAGAAAATCAACCTGGTCAGAACAGCATTTGGTAATTCACATAGGTGGTCAGTTCCTGCCAGATTATGCCCTGTGGTGAATTTTGACTCTCTGCTAGTGAAAACAAATTGATTAAAATCAGCCATAAGGTCAACATACAAAAAAAAGGGATGGTGGTACAATGGAATTTATGCAATCTTCTAGCCATGGGATGTACTCTACAGGGCATCTGGATGTATCTGCTGGGAAACAGACTCCAACCAATGACTGAGATAGTACAAATACTTAAAGGCAGTCTAGGATTTTATCACCATTTCCCCTGCACAGATTTCTCATCCATGATGAACAGACAAAAAAGCTTTAAGCTGAGGGAACATGGCCAACACTCCTGGCAGTGCAAAAACATCACTGCTGTACACAGGGCCGAGTTCTGCAACAAGGAAACAAAATCACTGTGGCACCCAGCCTGTGTGTGACCCTCCTGGGGCTCCCTCAGCCTGGGGTTCTGCCACCCCCTTCCCCATCAGCACAGTCTGGAGCAGCCTGTGGATCCCAGGGACCCTGGCTGTACTTCATGCGGAGCGTGGCTCCCAGAGGCAGCCCAGCTGCAGCAGCCCACCTGGAGGTCACTCAGGTTGGACACGTGAGTCCCACAGCACAGGTTGGAGTCGATGCCTTTGATGTCCACCACCCGCACTGGCCCCGCGTGGTCATCGGGCAGCCCCCGGCTCCTCACCTGGCAGAGGAGAAGGGTGACAGAGCAGGTGACATCTGTGCTCAGTTATTCCATTAATACCATCAGTTCTCTCCCACTACTCACTGTTTCAACTTCAGGGTCATCTGCAGCCAGTTCCCTCACTGTTACAGGGACCCTGTCCCGGATTTTCTCGTTCACGCTCTCCTCCAGGGCCTGGACCTGCTCTGCTGTCACCACGGGGGTGTCCAGCTCAATGACACCGCGCTGACGGCCCAGCTCCCTGCACCAAGGAAGAACATCTGCTGAGACCAGCTGGGAGGTCCCTTTGTGCAGCACCAGCATCCCACTGCTGCCAATGTGGTGACTGAAAAAACAGAGATTTCCCTCCTCTCCCTGTTATGTTCAAAGCACCAGGTGGAAACCAAACACTTAAGGAGGACAAGACAGAGCAAACACTTTTACAGCTTCTCTCCAGGTCAGCTTCTCTCCCACAATGTCTGAGCTCAAATGAAACATCCAAATTGCTTTTGGTGTTTCAGTGCTCAGGCTCTGTGCAGGGTAGCATGGTGGAACATGCCAAATGGGTGAAAAGAAACCTTCATCCTGCTCACCATGAAGTTGTCTTGAATCCAAACATCTGTTCTGCAATGGCACTGATGAGATGCTGTCCTGGAAGAGATGTGCAAGCACTAGCTCTGAGTGCCCCTGGCATTTCCAGTCAGGCTGTGTATTTCCTGTTGACATTCTCCACGACAGGCGAGTGCTGAGGGGCTCCTGCCAGTGCTCAGGAGCAGCAAGGAGAAGCTCTGGCCCCGTGAGTTTTCACTCCTGGCACTGCAGCACACGCTGGGGCTGCAAAGCAGGCTGAACTTTCTCTTCCAAACCTGTTTTTGGCGCGTTTACAAGCCAAGGAAAGCTCGCAGAGGGACACCTGCTGCCCTCAGTTGTCCCGAGAACAAACTGTACACACAGAGCTGGCGGATTTTCTCCCTACCCTAACCGGGATGGGGACACGGTGTGCACTGACCGCCCCCCTGCCCCACCGGCACGGCCCGCGGGGTGCTCCGTGCGCTCCCCGGTACCGGTACCGGCACGGACCTGAATGCTGCTGCATGTGGTCGAAGCGGCGCTCCCAGTCCAGCGACAGCTGCACTTC
>NW_005054559.1:439235-440624 GCF_000277835.1 Geospiza fortis | reverse complement strand
CTGGCGGGGGGTTTTTTTCTGTCACCTTCTCCAGCATCTGGATGGGAAACAAACATCTGGATCCCCAAATTCCCGGCGTCCCTCCATCCCACACACCCATAGGATGTGCACATGATCCTGAGGCCGGTGGCCCAGCTCACCTCTGCATACTGTTCCACCATGGCCCTCTCCACCTCCTCGTCCCCTTCCCAATCTCGCCAGTTGTCAAAGTCCACGGAGAGCCAGGCTGGCTGTGGGCACAGAGAGCAGCCCCTGAGCGGGGGGAGCAGCACTGCAGGGACCTGCAGCCCAGGGGCAGCTCCTGCACAGGCGAAGGGCAAGGGCAGGAAGCAGGAGTGTCCCTTTGCCTGCAGGCATTGGTCCTGATCCTGAGTGTGTCAAGGAAAAGAGGTGCCACATCCTTCGTGGAGGGCAGAAGTCTGTGGGCTAGTGGTGATTATCAAGTAGGGCTTTTTGGGAGCTCTTGGGATCCGCTGTGGAAGCCTCTGTGTGTGTCCTGGGGGCAGGTTGGTTCCTAGGAAGCATGAGGTGCTGAGTGGGGATAGCACATGCACTGAGGCACCGCACACACCTTGATGTTCTCCTTGGTGATGCGCGGCCAGGCCACTTTCTCCTTCCACTTCCTCATAAAGCACGTGATGGAGCGGTCAGAGCGCTTCTCCCGTGAGTCCTGCCAAGAGATTGGGGTGCCTCAGGGTCTGCCAGGCTCCTCTCTGCTCAGCCCTGTGCAGGCTGCGGGGTCACAGAACCACAGAGACAGGTTGTTTCTGGCTCAAGGCAGCAGCGAGAGTATCAGCCCCAGGGCTCGTGCTCTCATGATGGGCAGCATTCAGTGTTAAGCAGTGTTGTTAAGCAAGACTGCACAGATTGGCTCTGACTCTGAGCCAGACAGAGGCTGTCAGAGAACAATTTGTTGGCGGGAAACCTCACCTTGGAGTTGACTCTGGCGTACAAGTTGATCTCGTTGTAGAACTCCACACCGTCTGCATTTTTGCAACTGCCAAAACATTATAACAACCAGGCCTAGGAGAGAGCTGAGGCCACGCGTGCTCTCCTCTCACAGAGTCCTCCCTGTGCCCTGAAGCACCCCCAGAGCAGAGCAGAGCCGTGTCGGTGGGCAGGGCAGCGGCAGCTCACCTGCACACCAGCCGGTGGTCCTCGATGACCACCTTCACGTCCGTGCTGTCCTCCACACAGAACTCCAGGTACACGTACCGGGGCCGGTCGTACCACAGCGTCTTTGCGGCTTGCCTTGGGGAAAGCAGAGCAGCGGCTATCACCATCACCAGCGGGCATTTCCCGGTGCCCAGCAGTGCTCGGCAGGGCCCGCGGGCGAGGAAAGGGCCCCGAACACCGGCTCTGCCTGTGCCGAGCCCCGGGACGGGCAGA
>NW_005054559.1:434862-438455 GCF_000277835.1 Geospiza fortis | reverse complement strand
AAGCGCATTAGGGCGGCGGCGGTCCCGCTGCCGGGAGCGGGTCGGCCGAGCAGCCCGCGGTGCTCGGGTTTGCACGGAGCTCGCAGGCTCCCGGGGACTCGGAGCCAGCTCGCAGGGATGTGCCTTGGAGCCCTGAGCGGTGTGTCACCGCTCCACGCCCTGGTACAGCACGGCTGACTCACAGGATCTGTGATATGTACGTGTTATTTGGCCTCTTTCTTCCTGGATCCTGGCCTTGTGGGACACGACGTGGGTGCAAGTGGTGTGGAGAGGTGCTTCCCCTCCCTTATCAGATGAGGCGATGTAGCTGGTACCTCTGCTTGGTGCTCGCATTTCTCTCTCAGACTGGTTTGCAGTGCTGACTAGTGAAGTACATGAGCTGCAGGAGATACTCCTCACATCACAATCCTGTTCTCTGTGCCTTGCGTATGACAATAAGCCTTCAATTTTATTTACTGATAACTTTTTTTCAGGGTGAGCGAGAGAAGCAGGAGCAAATTGAGGTCCAGAAGGAGAAGCAGAGAGAGTTGATCCTTCAGCTCAAGACACAGCTGGATGACCTTGAGACCTTTGCTTACCAAGAGGGCAGCTATGATTCCCTGCCACAGTCTGTGGTTATGGAAAGACAACGGGTAAGGCTCCCAAATCCTCCTGCTGTATTTCCTAGCCTTTCTGAGTGTCTTACATACTGTAGGCACTCATCAGTCTGTATTTCTCACCAGCAGCTATAGAGTGTCAGGAGTTTGTCTACACACGTGAACCTGTCGTGTGTCTTTTGCAGTTATTTCTGTGCAGTAAAGGTATCTTGTTTCTGAGGGAACCTCTGGGAAAGGAGTTATTTTTTCCTGAAGAATTTGAAGTTGTTTTAAAACCAGTGCTGCCCCTCCTTGTTCTGTGCAATCCCTCCAAAGTGCAAGTTTGCTCCAGCCCACTACTCTGTGCCTGTATGTTAAACATGAATCATTACCCTGCAGAGCTGGATCAGCTTCTCCCCTCTTGTTAGTATAAAAAATTAATTTGATGTAAAAAATTATTTGAGAAAGCTCCCAGGCAGCAGTGCCACATGGTGAAATCACACTGCTCACTTGTGTTTTGCAGATGATTATAAATGAGTTGATAAAGAAGCTGGACATGGACTTGAGTGAAGATTTTGCAAAGCTCTCTCCAGAGGAGCTGCGGCAGCGGGTGGATGCTGCCATAGCACAGATTGTGAATCCAGCCAGGGTGAAGGAGCAGCTGGTGGAGCAGCTGAAGACCCAGATAAGGGACCTCGAAATGTTCATCAACTTCATTCAGGGTCAGTGATGAGTTTTTGAATGAGCAGACTGAATTCCTTTGTAGTTCCCTGATGTAGTCATGAGGAGGAAAGTCACAGATGTTGGGAGATGTAGGAACAGCTTCTGGGTCACAGGAAATTATAAATCTCTCTAAACTGATGGTGAGGAAAAGTATTGATAGAGTGACAAAAGAGGTTTAGAGGGGTCTGAGGAATGTTGACCTTAATACTTGGGATATGCAGCTGAAATTCACAAATATGAAATAATGATGTGAAATCCTTTTTGTAGATGAAGTTGGAGGCTCTGGCAAGGTGGAAGATGCCCAGTGTGACTGTGGAGGCTCCTACAAACCCAGCTCCCGGCCTCCTGGGAACAGAGGTGGGCACTGCTGGGCTCAGCACTGTCAGCAAAGGTCCAGCAAAGCTCCTGGAGCTTTGATGAGCATGAACCAGTCACTGCTTTTTCCTGGCAGCTGCTTTCTGTGCTTTGGCAATCCCTCTGCTGAAGGCCTGTGTCCTGTTCCTTTACCCTCCTTTCATGGGATCCCCAGAGCAGTCACAAATCCTGAGCAAGTGGCGAGGAGGGTGGACTCAGTCCTCAGCAGGGATCAGGAAGAGACTGCAGATACTTGGTGCAAAACACACTGTAATTTGTGCTCTTCAGGCTCTGAGCTCTGTGAGCTGGTGGGGGATCCAGTGTTCTTTAGAATTTGAGACGTCCCTACTTATCCCTTGAACCTGCTGGAAGTACAGTAATATAGCATGAGGCATCTGCTGCCACTCAGAATGCTAACCTGGAGGGATTTTCTGATATTTGCTCTCCCTTTGTGTGTATGAACAAGCAGAGTTGTTGACTCCCTAATGAGAATATGTTTTTCTCTTTTCTAACCTGGTCAGTGAACCCAGAAGATGCCAGAAGGATGCAAGAAACGGGCCTGCAGCTCATGCGCCGCGTGCTGGCTGTGCTGCAGATCTTTGCTGTCAGCCAGTTTGGCTGTGCCACGGGTCAGATCCCTCGCACTCTCTGGCAGAAGGACCAGGACAACCAGGACTTCTCCCCCTTAATAGAGAAACTGGAGTTGTCGGTGGAGCGGGTGAGGCAGCTAGCCCTGAAACACCAGCAGGCAGAGCACGTTATCTGCTCCTCTGAGCTGCAGGACATTCCCCTGGGCGGCAGAGACGAGCTGACCCTGGCTGTGCGCAGGGAGCTGACCCTGGCCCTGCGGGACCTGCTGGCCCACGGGCTCTACGCCTCCTCCCCAGGCATGAGCCTGGTGCTGGCCCCCATTGCGTGCTTGATTCCCGCCTTCACCCCCTCACCGCAGACCATGCACCCCTGGGAACTCTTTGTCAAGTACTACAAGGCCAAGAACGGACGAGCCTTCGTGGAATCCCCGGCTCGCAAGCTGTCCCAGTCCTTCGCCTTGCCCGTGACGGGAGCAGTGGTGGCCACCCCCAAGCAGAGCCTGCTGGCAGCCATCCACACGGTGCTCACGGAGCACGGCCCCTTCAAGCGCAGTGCGGACTCGGAGCTGAAGGCGCTGGTGTGCATGGCGCTCAACGAGCAGCGCCTGGTCTCGTGGCTCAACCTCATCTGCAAGTCTGGAGCTCTGGTTCAGTCTCACTACCAGCCCTGGAGCTACATGGCCAACACTGGCTTCGAAAGCGCCCTCACCCTCCTCAGCCGCCTGAGCAACCTGAAGTTCAACCTCCCGGTTGACCTGGCTGTTCGGCAGCTGAAAAACATCAAAGATGCGTTTTGATGTGTTTTTATTGCCGTTCATCCATTTTTCCACTAGTAGGCAGCTGTTGGGCTCAAGAAGCCTGGCTTTTGTAAGACCAAGTTTGTCTCTTTGGTATTTGCTTTTAGGGAAATCTTAGGGTCTTGTGTTGTTGGCAGTGTGTTGTCTGCTGGAGGCTGCAGGCTGGGCAGCAGCGCCTCACCCTGCCCACTCCCTGCTGCTCTGGGGCCAAACTGCCCTGCCCAGTGGCCAGTGACAGTTCAGGGCTGGGGGACAGAGGCCTGGCCACGGGGACTGCCCATGGGATGTGCAGTGAGCTCCTTTGTGGTTGTTTCTCACAGTCTGTGCTCTACACCTTGCACACACACGATCCCTCACGGAGGAGGGATCTGGCAGGGTTTGAGGCACCTTGGGGGCTGTCTGACCTACCCCGGGAGGAGGAGATGAGGGCCGGGCCAGAGGTGCCCGGGGGCTCCTGCAGCGGCTCTGCACTCTGTGTCGCTTGGGCTGCCGGGGCGCGTTGTCCAACGGACCCAGCTCCTTGTTCCGGGCTTTTGTGGGGCCTCAGCGCCGCC
>NW_005054559.1:431839-434066 GCF_000277835.1 Geospiza fortis | reverse complement strand
GTGCGATCGCCGCCGCCGCGGCCTGTTTGTTTCAGAACATCGACGATGGCACCTCGGACCGGCCGTACAGCCATGCCTTGGTGGCCGGCATCGACCGCTACCCGCGTAAGGTGACTGCTGCCATGGGCAAGAAAAAGATCGCTAAAAGGTCCAAGATCAAGTCGTTCGTGAAGGTTTACAACTACAACCACCTGATGCCCACCCGGTGAGTGCTGCTACCGGCTGCTTTCGTGGTTCTTGTGTTTTCTGCTGAACACCGGGAGTTACCAGGGCTGTTAATGCCGTGGCTGAATGAATGTGAGGCTCAGGCTCTGCAGAAGCGGAGTTGGGGTCTGAGGCTGAGTGGAAATATTAATGAGCTTTTGGGATGAGGCATCTGGCTCTTATTTCAACCACACTGATCTTCCCTTTGCTTAGAGGGTGTTAGAGACAGCTGTGAGGGTGTGCAGCTGGCAGAACCATTTCTTACTGTGCCTCAGAGCAGCTCCCAGGCACCACATGGAACAGAGCTGCATATCCCTCAGAAAGGGTATGGCTCCTTTATAGGCTGAACTGAGACTGCTTTAGTGGTTTGGTGATTCCTGAGCTGAGGAGACTTTAGGAGCTGTAACTCCTTGTCTGGACATTAGAATGTACTTGGTTTTCAGCCCTGTGCCAGGTACCATGCTCCTTTTGAACTGTTCTGCTCTCTGCCAGGTATTCTGTGGACATTCCCCTGGACAAAACAGTGGTCAACAAGGACGTGTTCAGGGATCCCGCTCTGAAACGCAAAGCAAGGCGTGAAGCCAAGGTGAAATTTGAGGAGAGGTGAGTTGGGAGTTCATCTGCTCAGTGGTGTTTGTGCTGTTACTGGTGTGAGGGGTCAGTGTTGCTGTGCTGCAGTCTGTGCTTTTCCAAGTTGGCACTTCCCCCCTGGCTTCTTTGCAGGAGTGTTTGTTGAGTGTGTTCCTCTCACCTGTGTGTGTGTGCACCATCGTGCCAGCCCCTGTGGGGCCTTTCAGGTGCCACAGGATGATCTGACAAGGTGCTGCCAGTTCATCCTCTCTCTTATCACTGGGCTGGGTGGGCCAGGGCAGTGCTGATGCTTTGCTGGGGTTTCTGCTCTTTCTTGATGGTTTTCTGTTCAGAAGCTCCTTCAGAGGAAGGAGCTGTGTGGCCTCAGTGGGACACAGTGTCTCAGACAGCCCCTGAGCTGTTCTCCAAGGGCGTCTCCCCCTGCCACACAAGGTGTCCAGTGGGATGGCTGTGTCCTGTGCTTGTACCCGTTGGGGTGGAAGCTGCCACAGTGCAGGTGTCCTTCTTGAGAAATCTGGATCCTGGCTCTTGCTTCCCTTGGAATTTCATATTTAAAGTGGGCTTAATTGTAGCCCAGGCCATAGAGACCAGGTGAACTACTTCTGGGTGAATTATGTGCTACATCCTGTCTGTCTGGGACAGCTCAGGTGCAGGTTTGGTGCTGTTACCTGCTGGTACACATCCTTTAACCTGTGTGTTCTCTTTCAGGTACAAAACTGGCAAGAATAAGTGGTTCTTCCAGAAGCTGCGATTCTAAGGGTGTAACGAGGTTGCATCAATAAATGTTTATTACAAACCATGCCTTTTTTGTTATTTAACTTACAAGCAGTGGCCTTTGTGGTGTGGTCATGCTTGCTCTGTGTCTCTAAGAATTGGGGAGGGAGCCATTGCAGTCCAGGGGAGCAGGGGCTGGGTCGAGTTGTAAATCCAATAGTGGGGCAGGAATGGACCAGTTAATATTTAGTAGCTGGTCCATTCAGAGTAGTTTATTTCTATATTTAGTAGCTGGTCTGTTTGGAAGAGTTAATACTTAGTAGCTGGTCCATTCAGAAGAGTTTATTTCCATATTTCGTACCTGGTCCATTCGGAAGAGTTAATTTCTATATTTAGTAGCTGGTCTGTTTGGAAGAGTTTATGCCTATATATTTACTAGGTAGTCCGTTCAGAACAGTTTATTTCTATATTTAGTAGCTGGTCCGTTTGAAAGAGTTCATATTTAGTAGCTGGTCCGTTCGGAAGAGTTAATTTCTATATTTTGTAGCTGGTCCGTTTGGAAGAGTTCATTCCTATATTTAGTAGCTGGTCCGTTCCTGGCAGGCCAGGTGGGCGCTCGGAGGGCGAGTCAGGCGGGGTGGGGATGGAGGAAGAGGAGGAGGTGATGGTACCGGACGGAGCTGGGCGGGCCCGGCGGTCCGCCGCCCCTGGGCCGCGG
>NW_005054559.1:428747-431656 GCF_000277835.1 Geospiza fortis | reverse complement strand
CTCACCAGCTCCAGTCCTTGATGGCAGATTGTGGGACTCCGTTGGCACTATCAAACCAGCCCGAGTTGGCACTGGTGCCGCGCCCTGGCCAGGAGCTTGAGTCTTCTCTAGCAGTCAGGGGCGGCAGCGAGGAGCAATCCCATGGAGGGGAGAGCCTGTTCTAGGGTCCAGGCTCATTCCCCACGGGCACAGCCTGTGCCGGGGCTGGTGGGGGTGATGCAGGGTCTTGCTGTCTGATGGTGCTTCTCACAGGAGCTTTACAGTGCTCTGGAGAAAGACCTTGCAGAGCTACGAACGGCCAAGGAAGCTGCAGAGCAAAGGACACAAGAGCTGAAGAAAGAAGGAGAACTTCATAAAATTTTAGAGCAACAGCTGTCTTTAAATGGAGATGAAGAAAGGGCACACCAGGTCAGTGTTCAGTGGATGGCTTAGGTTTGGAAGGGTGGCGGGGGCTGCGTGATGCAGGTCACTGCTCTGAGATCACTTGCCTGGGATCTGGTGGAGGTTTCATGGGAAACACAAGCCTGTGCTGAGAAGTGAGGCAGTGCTGCAGCGAGGGGAGCGCTGTCCTCAAAGGAGAGGAACCAGGACAGAGCTGCAGGCAGTCAAGAGCTGAATGGGCTGGAGCTGTGTGCTCAGAACAGAAGTGTACTGCAGCCCTTTGTGTCCTGGTGTTCCCTACTTCCTGTTCTGTCCTTACTTCTTTCTTTCCCTCCTAGATTTTTGCAATAAGGGAGGAGAACAGCAGACTGAGGATGGAGAAGCAGGTTCTGAAAGATAAACTGGAAGAATTGAAGAAGAGGGTCCTCTGGAATGATCCTGTGATGGTAACAGAGTGTGTGTGGGCACTTGGGTCTGCTGGCAAGGGCACAAGCCTGGCTGGAGAAGCTGCAGGTGAATGCAGCTGGGCACTGGAACAGCTCCTCTGCCAGGGCCAGGAGCTCTGGTCATGGCTTTGGGATTCCAGGCACAGCCAGACACTAGAAGAGACTCTGCTGAGGTTCTCCAGCAGTTTATTTGAGCCATGAGTTTATTTCTAGTCCATGGATTGGCAGGACATGCCCTGTGCAGGGTCCAGTCTCCTCCACGTGCTGTCTCTACTTGTACCTAGATACTGTCTGCCCTGCCAGAAAAGAAAATGATATTTAAGGGACTCCCAGCAAACAAGGAGGACATGAACAAGCTGATGCTCACCCCACTGATCCACTCCCCTCTGCCAGGGGGCTCAGCTCTCATCACCTTTGAGGAGGCAGAGGGTAAGCGTGAGAAGAGCACTGCACTGGCCAGGTGTCCTCGATCATTTTGGAGCCTGCCCTGTGTCCCTTCCCTGTGCCAGAGTTTGGTGCTCCCCCTCTCCCTGCCATGTGTGGGGCTGTGCCCCCTCCCCAGCACCTTTGCTGTGCCGTGTCCTGTCCTGGAAAGCACTGGGCAGTCACTCCCCTGTGCTGGGGGCTCTCCCTGCCCGCAGTGGCCCAGAGGATCATAGAGAAGGGGGAGCACACGGTGGAGCTGAACTGTGGGCAGCTGGAGGAGCTCGACCAGTGCAGAGTGCGAGTGCAGGCAGTGCCCATGGACATCCTGCTGCCATCTGCCCTGGAGGTAGGGCCTGTGGGTCCCCATGCCATGGGGGTGCCCTGGGCACGCTGCTCCCCCTGTCTGAGCCTGCCTGGACCAGGACACTGCTCCCCTGAGCTCTGGGCCAGTCCTGCCCTGGCACTGACTGGCCGGTGCCACCCACAGATGAGGCTGACTCAGAGCAGCAGGAGCATCCTTGTGTCTGACTTGCCCAGCCTGGACATCCCCAAGGAGGCACTGCTGGACAAGCTGGAGCTCTTCTTCAGCAAGACAAAGAATGGGGGCAGCGAGGTGGAGAGCAGGGAGTTCCTGGAGGACTCTGAGCAGGTGGTGCTGACCTTCACACGGGATGGAGGTGCGTGGGGTGTGCTGAGCCTGGGTGCCTGGCAAGGGTGGAACAGCCCGACCTGCTCTGGGGAGAAATCTCCTGAGAGCAGATGAAGCTGTGTTTGAGGAACAGGGAATGTAGAGTGAGCCCCAGGCTGTCCTGCCTTCCCCAAAACTGTGCTGGTGTGGGTGAGCTGAGCAATGAGCTGGGCAGTGTCAGCCTTGGTGCCTATGCCAGGCACAGAACCTCCCCTGGAGCTGACCTGGGTAGCTCAGGACTTTCCTCTCCATATGCAGTGGCAGAGCCGCTAATTGAAAGAGGACATATCCAGGTGCCCATTGGGAAAGGGAAATACAAAATCAAAATATCACCATGCATGTGTGGAGACATCTCCAACCTGCAGGTAAGGGCTTGAACCCTGTGCAAACAGCATCTCCCAGCCTGGGTGGAGGGAGGACAGGTGGGGGGGCTCCTGAAGCCCCTCTCCCTGTGCTGCCCTGCACTCACCCCCTGCTCTGCCCAGCTCCAGCCCTCCCGCTGCCCCAGGACCGTCCTGCTCCTGGGCATCCCCGATGTGCTGAGCGTGGAGTCCATGAGAGACGCCCTGGAGATCCACTTCCAGAAGGCCAGCCGCGGCGGCGGCGAGGTGGATGCGCTCGCCTACGTCCCCGCGGGGCGTTCAGGGGTGGCCGTGTTCGTGGAGGACACTACGGGCTAGTCCTGGCTCAGCCCGAGGCTGAGGAGCTCCGTGCGTCCGTTGACCCGCGGGCACGGGAGAAATTAAAAGTGTCTGTTGGGAGCACCCACCGTGTCTGTTGTGTTGGGGCCGGGCCGGGCGTTGCCTGCAGGGGCCGGGGCGAAGCTGAGCCCTTCCCGGTCGTGCTCTGAGGGGCCGGGCGCTGTCTGCAGGGGCTAGGGAGAGGCTGAGCCCTTCCCGGCCGTGTTCTGAGGGGCCGGGGCGAAGCTGAGCCCTTCCCGGTCGCGCTCTGAGGGGCCGGCCCGGGCT
>NW_005054559.1:423080-428271 GCF_000277835.1 Geospiza fortis | reverse complement strand
CCATCCCCAACCCTGACATTGCCTCACCCACCCTCCCCTGGCTCAGCATCCTCTTTCCTGCTGTCCCCAGCCCCACCATCCCCTGTCCCACTGTCCCCCACCCCGCTGCTGTCCCTTGGCTGGGCTGACGCAGCTCTGGGTGGCTTTTCCCACCAGTGGCCCAGAGGATCCTGCAGGTGAAGAACCACGTGCTGGCAATTGGGAAGACACAGTACCCGCTGGAGGTGACGCCCCATGCTTCAGAGCTGAGCCCCAATGAGGTACTGAGGGGATGTGGCAGCCCCAGCTGCTCCCACACAGACTCTGTGCCTGGCAGACAGCTTGAGAAGGGAGACCTCACTCTCTCCTTTCATCTTAATTACACTTAAATCCATTCTCATTCATATTCAAATGAAGATTTTTTTTTCCCTGTGCTAATAGCACAGGGACAGGCAGGCAGGCTGTGCTTGCAGTCATCTGGCATTTGTGCCTGTCAAATGGAGGGTAGTCAGGCTGGAAGAGAACAGGCACTTTTCCCCAGTCCATCTGGTGCCACACAGGGGATCCTGTTAATGCCTCTGCCGTGTCATCAGCTGGATTCACAGTGATTGTTCCTCTTTCCTTCTCAGGAAAGCTTAGCACACAGACATGCTGGTATCTAGGAGCACTGGAGAGTTCTTGCCTCTTCCTCCATTCTCAAGAGACCATGGCTGTAGCCATGTCTCATGTTTTCATGTCTGAGCCCCAAAAATAGGGACATGGGAGTTAACCTGGCCTTGCAGACCCTTTTGCAAGCCTGTGGTGCCAAAACTGCTTGAAGATCTGGAGATGGAGCTCTGCAAAGGCAAGAGAGCAACTGCATTTCAGATGCAGAAACAATAGTGGATTTCTTGGGTTTGAGCTTTTTGAAGAGGTCCCTGTGTGTAGAAATGTGGCCCTATCTCTGTGCAATTTCCCCCTCTGATTCCTTGTTTGCAGAAAGCTTTTGACAAGTGCACAAGGTCAAGGAGTTGCTTAGTCTGGGTCTTTTAGTCCTGTCTGTGTCAGGGTCCATCTCTTGAAAGCAGGATGCTGAGGGAGAGAGCTGGAAGAGTGTGTCCCAGTAATTCAGGGGCCACTTGCTTCTGTGCCTTTGAAAGGGGTTGGTTTTGGTCCTTGCTTTCTCACTCCCTTGCTATCTACTTGCAGATCTTCATACACGTGAGCATGACAATTGACTATGGCAAGCTGCCCACGGGCAAAACCCTCCTGAAGGACTTGCACAAAGAGTACAGCAATATACACTTCAGCTTCGACTCAAAGAATATGCAGTGCATAGTCCAAGGGCCATTCACCGAGCTGCAGACCTTCAGCAGAGACCTGCTGGGCAGCCTGAACCTCAAGAACCAAGCCACTGGCCAGATCCTCCTGCCAGCTTCCAGCTGTGGGGCCAAAGAGATGGGAATGCCTGATCAGCAGCAAGTGCCTGACTCCACTGAGTCAGCACAAGAGGCAGCAAAGCTGCCAGATTGTGACCAGGTGCAGGAAATGGCAGCTCAAGTCCCATCACCTCAGAGCCCAGTGGGTGAGGAAGCCGTGGAACTTTTGGGGAAGCTGGAGGACTTTTCCCTCGCCATGGACTCGGACATTTACTTGTACATGCAGAGGTTCTGTGCTGCTGAGTACCAGGGTGTGCTGCACCAGCATCACGTGGATGTGGTGGATGTCAGTGGCGATGGCATTGCTGTGTTGTACCTCCAGCCGTCTGGAGCTGTGTCTGGGGACACAGATGCCTTGAGACAGGCCCAGCTGGCCCTGCAGCAGCTCTACCAGCAGCTGGAGGCGAGCCTGCGCAAGGAGAAGATTGCTAAGAAAGGGCTGGGGATGGACAGCCAGGCAGTCAGGGCTCTGACACGTGAGCTGCAGGAGCTGTATCCCCAGCTGCTCTGCCATGAGGATGTGAAGCAGCTTTATCTCGTTGGAAACCTTGTTGATGTGTGCAAGGCCAAGCAGTTCCTTGAGGATTCTGTCACCAGGAGGAGTGCTGCACACACGGTTGACACGCTGAGCAGCTCCCAGCCCTCTGGCACCACAGAGGCTGCGCTACTGGCCAAACCTCCTGTGCATCCTTCAGCCACAAGACTTAGCCCAAGCAAGCAGGAGCAGAAAGGTGAGTTCAAGCTAGCTGCCAACTTCAGCACCCTGAAAGCTGACAGGTCTCAGGCTGGCCAGGACTTCTTGGTGAATCAGGACTCTCCACCAGTGGAACAGGTGCAGCTTTCTGGGAAACATTCATCGGAGACAGATGCTCCTGGTCAGAGTGACCCAAGAGCACTGAGCCAGCAGTATCAGCCTCCCACCCCTATGGCAGATAAAGTTGTGGGGTCAGCACAGCCTCCCAGCCCTATGGCAGATAAAGTTGTGGGGTCAGCAGCAAAGCCTCAGCAGTATGACCCCACAGAAGGGGGCCATGTGGAAGGAGGTGCCAGACTCACAGGAGAAAAGGTGCTGGTGCCTGTTGCAGGCAAAGAAAACAGCACTTTTCAGCATCCTGAGGACTCTAAAGGCTCAGGTCCCTTTGGGCGCCACTCCCTTGCTGGCATCTACAGCAACTGTGATGTGACATGGACCTCTTTTGCTCTAGGCTGCAAACCCTCAGCATCCAGCCCTGCGCTGAGACGGTCCAACAGCTTCTCCCTATCAAGGTCAAAGGAAAGCAGCAGCTCTGGAGACATCAGCAGGGTGTGTGAGGAGATGAGCCTGGACACTCTGCAGTGGTTTTACCTGAAAGATGTCTGCCATGCTGCTATTGATGAGCTGTGCAGGGCTGGAGGGGTGCACATCTCGGAGCGCCACGCTGGGGACTGCACGGTGCTGATGCTGCAGGCAGAAGACAGGAGAAGGCTGCTCCAGGCTAAATGGAAGGTGGAAGATCTTGTGCAGAAGTGCCCTGACTTGGTGTGTCAGAGTGTGAGCTATTCAGAGCTTGCTGTCAGTGGTCCAGATGACAGTGACCTGAGTGAACTGTGCAGCCTCTTGCGAGGAAAATCCTTCCAGGTTGGACTCAGCAAAGACAAGTACAAGCTCTATCTTGCCTGCCCCAAGGAGATGCTGCCAGGAGTGAGTGAGGCCTTCCACATGTTTTCCTCCAGGAGGCTCTGTGCCATGAAGTCTTCATCCCTCTCTCCTGGACCAGACAGTACAGGGAAATGGAGTGTCATCCAGCCAAGCAGAAGCCAGCACCCAGTGCTGGATGTAGCCCTTCCTGGCAGCCTGAATTCCCCACATCACCTGAACATCATCAATAAAACAGACTCTCCACATGTGCTCAGGGCTTCCTGGCTGCCAGAGGCTGAGGAAAAGGGGTGCCCCAGTCCTTGGAGGTACCAGCAGGCTTGGGGGCAGGAGGAGGCCGGGGGCTATGTTGATTCTGGGGCTGGCAGACAAGGAAGCAGCCTTCTGAGCCTTGGGACAGGGGATAAGCCAAGCTCTCCTGGCCTCAGGGAGTTCCAGGAACAGCACAAGACAAAACTGACCCTGGGGGAGCCTGACAGCCCCCGGCTGAAACAAGTCTTGCCAGACAGATTCCAGTTTGCAAGAGACAAGAGCAGAGGAGGCCACAATGAAGCAATGGGACAGCAGCACTGTCCAGTCCCTGCAGCTGATGAAGCTCCTCACTCTCTGCCCACTTGGCTACCCAGGCCTGTGGCTGCTGAGCCACCACCAGCTGTGGCCCAACAGGCACCTGCAGCAGAGCCCACAGATCAGGGAAGGGCCCAGCTCCCCGGGGGCAGGAGCAATGAGCAGGAGGAGCCTGAGCTCCCATCACAGCAGAGAAGAGACCCCAGCCTTGGACAGGAAAGCATCACCATCCCTCTGGAGCAGTGTGATGCTTGCCAGGGCTCAGGTGTGACCTGCCAGGGCTCCTGTGGTCACGCCTTGTGCAGGACATGTTTTGCAGCAGACAGGATGCAGGCAGCTTGCTGTGACTCCTCCTCAGATATCCTAAGCTGCAATATCCTGGGAACACTGAAGATCTCCTCCCTGTCTCAGAGCCTGCCTGGATTCTTTGGAGAGTCAACACTTCAGCTTGCTTACAACATCCCTGATGGAGTGCAGGGGGTAGGTACCACCACAGAGCTTCCCCATCCCACTGCAACCCACACAGGGGGGGCTGTCAGGGTGGTTGGGGGAAGGAAAGAGCAGCCACAGCTCCCTGCCCCACAGAAAAATCAGCAGAAGTATTAACCTATGAAAGGCAAAAAGCTCCACAGCAGGTTTTGGAGCAGCTTGCTGCTTCTCAAGAGCATGTGTGACCTCTGGTTTTAGTTGACAGTAACTATCAGCCCATGGGGGTCACAGGCATGAGTGTAGTTTTCAAGCTAGACAAACCTTAGAAATCCCCTCAGAGGCAAAGCACTGCAGCCATTATTTAAAATGTCTTATTCCTGTTCTAAGGTTGGAAACCCTCGCCCAGGACACCCTTACAAAGGGGGGAATTTTTTTGCCTTCCTGCCTGAAAACCCAGAAGGGGTGAAGATAGCAATGCTGCTGAAGAGAGCATTTGAATGTGGGCTGACATTCCAGATCAAGTCCTGCAATGGAGAGGAAAGAGTAATGTGGGGCCCTATCCCCCACAAAACCTCCTGGGATGGAGGCAAAGCCAGGTATGGCCCAGCTCATCCTAAGCTTCTGGGTGTGGTTGTGGGTTTTTTAGCAATGGGAGGAGGAGAACCATGGGCTCCAGCTCAACAGATCCTGGCAGGGATGGCACAGTGGCAGAGTTGGTGCTTCCCTTTGCTTCAGCTTGCAGGGCAGCTATGGCATGGCAGACCAGCCCTGGCACTCTCCAGCTGGAGCAAGAGCCCTTGCCCATCCCACATCCATAAGTGGTGTGGAAACCTGTAATTCCCCATGGACAAGAAGTGTGGGCCCTGTTCACTTCGAGCCTTTCCCATGCCTGTGCTGGGTACAAGCTGTGCCTGCAAGCAGCAGGACATCCCAGGGGCAGGACTTCCCCTCTCAGCCCCTCTGAAAGGTGGGGCAAAAATGAAGGGCTGCTTCCCACTGTGGTTTTGGCACATCAGGATTTACAGTGCTTCCTCTCTCCCCACAGGAATGGCTACCCAGATGCCCGGTACCTCCATGAGGTTGGCACAGTCCTCAATAAACTGGGCCTTGTGTGATTCTCCCACAGCCACAGCCTGTGCCTTCCCTTCACCTTCTTTTCCTG
>NW_005054559.1:414531-423026 GCF_000277835.1 Geospiza fortis | reverse complement strand
GTGAGCAAAGAGCAGCACCTCTGTCCCTGCCCCATGCAGCCTCAGCATGGATCAGTGCTTCCCAGAAACTCCAGCTCCTCTTGGATGCATGTCCTGAAATCACAGAGCTGATTGCAGCCTGAGCCCTGTTTGGCTTCCAGCAGCAGACACAAACCTGAGCAGGAGTTTGCATCTCATCCAGCCCCAGCTTCTGGAAGTCTCTTCCAGCTCCTGGCACTACAGAGAGGTTCCAGCTCAGCTGCTGCCAGAGCTGGGGTTGGAGAAGAGCTGTCCTTAGTGTCAGCTCTCAGGCCCCAGCCCCTGCTCTGAGGCCAGCAGGTGACCTGGGGCTCTCTTGAGGAGAACATTAACAGCTTTCAGCAGCCACAGCAGCTGCCTCCTCCCAGGGACAGTGTCCATGCTGACAAATAAACAGGATTTATTCTCATGTTTGATAGTGCTGTTCATGCCTTGTCTTACCCTCAGCCAAGGCACCCACTTCAGTCCCACCTGGCTACTGACACACCCAGATATGAAGTGCAGAGCCCAGGTAAAGGCTTCACAAACAAAAATCACCATGGCTGCCCTCAGGATGAGTGTCAGGAACAACACTCCAGCCAGCAATTAACAGTTGTCCCTGAGAGCAGAGGCATCTCCTCCTGTCAGCTGAGTCTGCTGTGGGCAGAGGGTTCACAACAACAGAAACCTGAGCAGCACACTGTGGAAGGTTTTGTTATGCTTTTAATTACCATTTGAAACACATAAGGCATATGGTAACGTTTGACAGAGGAGCAGTACACATTGTAGTCATGTAAACAGCAGTGGCACAGTTGTCTTCTGTCCAACTCGGTTACACAAAAAAGCGAAATATATTTTTTAAACAAAAGATTTGCTATGTGTCTGTAGGATGAGCAGCACTCATATCACAAATCTGCAAATCAACACAATTCAGACAGTACAGACCAGACCATATGCTGCAAGAGGCTCACTCAGAGTCTAACACATTTCACATCATGCTCATGTACTACTTGCCAATAACACTTTGCCATCACGAGGGCTCAGCACACCAGAGGCTTCAGGCAACTTGAGTGGTTTCACACCTATGATAGCAGCTGTCAGCAGGCCAGGATCCTGCACCAGCTGAAGCCTCACACACACAGTGCTTCTTACTTCTCCCTGGTTAATCCATTCTAGCTTAATACAGGTGTCTGAAACAAATCCTAGAGCTGAACTCCTTCCCAGACCACTGGGCAGGGGCCACCTCTGCTCCCTTCCCCTCCTGCAGTCAGCTTGCAACGCAAGTGAGCTTCAGAGAGTCAAAAATGTGGCAACTGCTGCCTGGTGACAGCAAAGGAGTTGCATTTTGTCCAAGACCAGCAGCACCAGGCTGGGAGGCCACTACAGCAATGACAGGAGGGGCACTGGCACTGAGCCCCCTGCAGCAGGCAGGGCTGGGGGTGCCTCC
The DNA here is from genome assembly GCF_000277835.1 of Geospiza fortis. Lineage (NCBI taxonomy): Eukaryota > Metazoa > Chordata > Aves > Passeriformes > Thraupidae > Geospiza > Geospiza fortis. The sequence goes on along the minus strand of NW_005054559.1, from coordinate 421,582 downwards.
TCCACTCACCAACTCCTTACACTTCCACTTGGACTCCTCATGGCACAACCTTTGAGTCAAGACAATCAGTAAAAGAAACATTAAATTGCACTTCTGGAATGGCACACATGATTAAGTACGGGAATCTCCCAGTTCCTCAGTAGCACAACTTTGCCCTAAACAAGCAACATTGAATGGAATGATTTTTATCCTAGGGTTTCATTTTGGTTTTTTTGCTTTGGTCCTTAGTACACAAACTGGCTGGTAACTGGATTAAGACACTTGAAGTTGTTTTACACAGGTTCTATACTTACTGGCCCATAAAAAAGAAAAGTAAAAAACCAAAACACAACCAACCACACCCACCAAGAGCAGAACTTTGAGCAGAGGATTGCAAGGTTACATTTAATCTTGGTCTTCCTGTAGAAAACACTGTTGCTACCAAGAGACACAAAATAGTGCTGACCTCGAACAGGCAGTAACTGCTTTGCATTACACTGTTGCTACCAAGAGACACAAAATAGTGCTGACCTCGAACAGGCAGTAACTGCTTGACATTCCTGCCTTGATAAGGGCTTCAGGAATTTCTGCTTAGAAAGACATGTGAGCCCAAAAAGAGCCAGGAGCTAGGATTGTTTCTAAAGAGCCAAGGCTGGAGCAGCTGATAAAGCCTCACCCTGGAGCCAAACAGCTGCCCTGGGAAAGACAAGGGCTTTACAACAGGTCTTATGGACTGGGGGGCACAGAAGCACCAGGTCACCCCCAGAAAGGCTGAAACACCTAGGGAGAGAACAGCTAACTCATGGAAAGTCCAACAACATCACCAGAGTTCACAAAACAGAGCTAATAAGAGTCAAAACAGTGTTTTGGCAATACTTTGAAAGGCCAGAATGGAAAAGGCCCCAGTGACTTCCTAGTCATGTAGCGGAAGGCACTGAGATGCTGTTTGCTGTGGCACACAGGAGGCAGCAGGGCAGAGGGGTCTGAGGGGAGCTCTGAGAGCCCTGCCACACTGCCTGACCCAAGGCCATCCATGTAAGGCACTGAGCACGAGACTGGCTCAGGATAAAGCAGGGAGAGAGAGGATGTTGCTATGAAACACACCATAACAGCTTTCCCTTTTACAGTCTGAAGATGTGCAGGGTTGTGTGCCTTTTGAGCATGCTGCCCTGGCATCAAGGTGAAGTCCAGTTTCTCAGAGGAGCAGGTCCAGACTTTCCATTTCAGCAATTTAGACAGTCCTTCTGTTTTCACACCTGGTAAAGCAGCATTAGATAGTGTTGGATTCAATCTAAATCAGCACAACTGGGCAGGCTGAAAGAAGCAGCAAGATTTTGGATTCAGAAAGGTAAAAAGTTGTGCTTGAGAGTTCCATCAGCCTGTGTTTATGAAATTCAAGAGATGAACTGACAAGGATCTGTGAGAGGACTCCAGCACTCCTCTGAGGTTGTAGGGAACAGGATTGTTGCAATATTTAAAGTTAGCCAGGGGAAAACCCCTGGAAGCTGTGCCAGTGCATTTCTAAAGAACTCTGGACTGAGCCCAAGCACCTGAACCCCAAGCTGCACTGGCAGAGTCCCACTGGAGCAGGCTGAGGGAGAACTCAGAGAGGAACTCCAGCCCTGTGTGCCACGGGCTGTCTTGGGTGGCGATGGGGCTGTGTGCCCAGCCCTGTGCCCAGTGGGTACCTGCCCTCCTTGGGCCCTGGGCCCTCCCTGTGGGCTAATTAAGCAGGATTCTAATCTCAAGGTTTTGCTTCTGAAGCACAAGTTCTTCCATGATGGGCAGCTCTTCTTAGTGCTCTTAGGTTTACCATTTCAAATCCAGAATGAAGCCCAAAAGCGCACAACACCTACAATCAATACCAAATAAGCACTGACAGCACCAGAGTGGCCCAGAGCTCAAGCAGGGTCCAGGACAGCATCACCCAGGGCTCAAGGTGCTCAGAGAGCTGGGCTTGGTCTTTACACAGCTCTGTTTCCAAATGCACACAAGGAAAGAAAAGTAGAAGAGGAAACAGTTCTGGTACAGGGAGGAGCATCCCAAGCAGCTCCTAAACCCTCAGTGCCAGAGCTCCAGGACAGATTCAGGGGGAGAAGAGCCAAGCCTTGCTGCAGCAAATGAGCTGGGAGACAATGGAAAACTGCTCAGAATGTGCAGGTAAAGAGGCACATTGACACACAGCTGGGCTGTTTGGCATCTAACTGCTACCCTGGCAACAGCTTTAGCAACCAGTGTGCCACAGGGAGAGCCAGCCCAGGCTGCTGGGCAGCCAGCCCACTGGAGTGGCTCTTGAAAGTTCCTTCCCAAACTGCAACACCTCCTCAGTGCACAGGGCACTGCACAAAGCATTAATAGGGGATTATTTTGTTTCCATCTCACTGAAGTCAAATTCAATACTGCAGCCCTTGGAAATACAAAGACAAGGGTGAAGCCCTAACAACACCAACTTGGAGCCCAACATAATAAAACACAGAGCCAACATCAATTGTTCCAGTTGTTTGAGACACAGTTGAGTCCTTATGGTCTCTAAGAATCAGACACTGCTCAGATCTCTCTATACAATTTGGAAATAGAAAATGGACAGGATCAGGTTATCTAATTGAAACTTTTCTTCTGTAGTCAGACATAGCCCAGCCCAGCCTGTCAGGGGATTTACAGACTGCACAGAGAAGTGACTGCAAATGGAGTGTGATCTGCAATAGGCTCCAAATTGCCAGGATGGTCAAGGCAAAAACAACATGAGCTGTTAATATCTGGCTGTGTTAAAGGCCTACAAAAAGCAGAGGGAATAGAGCTGGGTTAGTGTGAACAGAAGAGAAACCCCTGCTTGAATTTAACTAGGCCAGCTGTGGTTTTCCTTTGGCTGTGGAGGAAACATCCTACATTTGGCCAATCCTCTGCTGAACAGGCTTCCCCCAAAGCTGAGAGTGCAAATGCTTCAGCAGGGCTCAGTTTCTGCAGAGACACTTGGCAGTTGTTACAGTACATTGTGCCTTGACTTTACAGTGACAGGCTGTGCAGTTGTTAGTCACCAACTGCTCGGAAGCTTCAGCCTCACTGCCAGAGAAAAAGGAGGTTAGTCTGGAAATTCAGTGGAGAAACAAGTGGTTAGAAAGCAGTATGAAATAAACAGGCTTCAAAAGAGGGAGCAGGAGGCATATCTGGCAAAGGGTCAGTCACAACAAGAGCATGCAAACCTCGTCTGAATGATAACCATGATGTTCTTGTACTGGTGAAAGATGGGAGATACTGATCTGTCCATTTCCAGGTCCCAAAGAGATCAGGGAGTTAAACCACGAATTCATAATCTGCATTCATCTCTTCTCCTTAGTTCTCTGCTTTTTTAGATTCTTCCTTGGGTGCTTCAGGAACCAGGATGACTTTTCCAACATTCTTCTTTTCTTGCATCTGCTTCATAGCCTCTGCCACCTGGAGGCAAAAGGAGTCTGGTAAGACCCCCAACCACTGCAGAGAGCATCCATGCCCCTCCTGGGCCCCTCAGCACCCCCAGAGCACTCTGATAACTGGGAGGCAGCTTTCCTGGAGTTCAAGCATGTCCCAACATTCAGGCGCCTCTGCACAGGTGTGTTTTGGACAGACCTGGGCAACTACCCCAGCAGGCCTATGGGAAATTATCAAGAATTCACACAGCCCAACGTAAACACACACAAGGAGGCTCTGCTCACACCAATGTGGAAGTGCAGTGTGTGTCACTCTCCAAAGGGAGGAATCCAGCCACCTGCCAGCAGGACAAAGCCTCCACCAGCTACACAAAACAACATATGCACAGAATTGTATCATTTTTATCATTATGTTCAAGCACCTGGGCCAGGCCTGGAATCAAAGCTTTCCTTAAGCCTTTGCATCAGACTAGTTCTCAGGTAGGAACACTGACTATCATTAATTTCTTTGCTCCCCTGTAGCAGGTCCTGCCCCAGCATTCCCAAGGGAAGAGCCTGACTCTGTCTGGACACATCAATGCAATAACCCTGAGCAGAGCAGAGCTGCTGGAAAACCTGCTGCTCCCTTCTAATACCCTCATTCTGCTTCACTGCCTGGGCTCTTTTGCACTCTTGGAAGGGCAGCAAGAACCTCCCCATCTGTCTGCTTAATTGCAGGCTACAGAGCACTCAGGGCATGCTGCAGTCTGATGTACAACCCAGCCCCCTCCTGCTGCTGCTGCCCGTGGAGCTCAGCTGAGCACCTGCCCTGCTCCCCAGGGACCCTGTCTGGCATTGCCCAGCCCTGGGCACTGGAGCAGAACAGCCCAGCCACTTTACTCAGCCTTAATATTTAAAAAGGAATAAAACTCAGAATGTCTGAGAACAGATGGTTATTAGACATTTTCAACAGTTCAGGCCCCATGGACAAGGTGCTCACTCTGTACCACTGGATGTCAGCTCACACTCACCTGATCAAAGGGCCATACAGAGTCTATTTTGGGCTTGATTTTGCCTTGGCTGTACAGGTTAACCAGCTTGGCCACAACACTTCTGAGAAGCTCAACTTCTTCATCCATATATCCCAGATGGTAGCCACACACAGCCTTGTTCTGGTGCAGAAGCTGCAAGGCAGTGATGCTGAACTGGTTCCACCAGGTTTTAGCCATAGCCATGAGGTTCTTCTTCTGCCCAGTGAGCAGGTTTGCTACACCTGAAAAGAAGGCAAGCCACAGGTGAGCTGGAACACAACACAGGAGGCAACGGGCACCCCATGGAACAGCTCAGACCAGGCACAGAGCTGAGAACTGACCACAGCAGGACCTGCTCAGCTGACCTTCAACATAAACAGGCACCTGCCTCAGCCTCAAGATAAGCAGAATTTGGAATATCAGCACTCATGTGGCAAACATGCACATGAGAAACGCAGAAATGCAGAACAACTCCTCTCTTTGCCCCCCCTAAGGCAGCAGCAGTGCAGCTAGGAGGGCTGGCAGAGGTAAGAAAGGGTTACAGGTGCCACCCAGCCAGGCTGGCAGGACAGTTTTCCCCTTCTCCTCCAGCCCTGCTTCTCCAGGGGAATCACAAGCTGCAGTGGCTGGGACAACCAAAGCAGCACACTGCTGCAAGTGTCTGGAATCCCACTGGGGGTTGTGTGAGGGCTTTGTCTGTGGGACAAAATCACAGTGTTCCAGGCCTGGGGAATGGAGAGATAAGTATTCAGTAGCCTCAAACCTCATCTCCCACACATCCTCTAAAAGAAAAGCAAGGCTGTGCATTAACTCAGCCTAGACAAAGCAGCTATGCCAGTATTCCTCCCTGAGGACATTCCAGCTTCCCCTGCAGGCATCAGCTTTTACTCCAAGAGAGATTTCACCATGGAGAGAAGAGCCTTGCAGGCTGTGAACACAGCTCTGGGGACAAGGCACAAATCTCACTCCCCCTCAGTGCCTCACCAACCCAAAGCATCCTAAAGACCTTAATGAAATAAGAGAACTACAACACAGTGAGGAATAGTGTCCCTGACAGCCATGCACCATTTCTGTGTGGATCCCATTCCATCACCACACAGTCCCTGGGTTTTTTGGGCACTTTGCCCACCCCACACTCACCATAAGTGATGAGTTTGCCCATTGGCTTCAAGAGGTTAAAAGCTTTGGACGTATCAGATCCTCCCAGAGGGTCCAGGACAATGTCAACACCTAGAGAGGGAATTGGAAGTAAATAAAAGCTTCTTTGCAGTTGAAAGAAATGCAAGAGAGCTGCACAAGTCCTCCACCACATCATACCTTTGGGAGAGATTTTCCGGACCTCCTCTGCATAATCCATGGTTCTGTAGTCAATGGGGTGAGCAACTCCACCCTCCTTGAGGGACTCGTGCTTGGAGGCAGATGCTGTGCCAAAAATGGTGACATTTTCTACAGTCTTGCACAGCTGGATGGCAGCAGTTCCCACACCACCTGAAAATCAGCAATATGAAAGGTTTAGAAGCAAACAGCCCCAGCAGTCAGAAAAACCTCACGTAAATTAAAAAACCTCATGTAAATCATCCCTGCCTGTACCAATCACACAGCACAGCAGCCTGGGGAACAGAGGCTCTGCCTGGTGAGGTTGATGTTTGGGACACACTGGGAGAGACTGACCCCAGCTGCTGGGAAATGGGGTCAGCACAAAGCCTGCATCTCTGCCAGGTGACATTTTGTCAGTCCAGCCCCATTCTGATCATTTCCTCACCCAAGTCATTTATTCAGAAGCTGCATGGTGAAACCAAGAGTCTCAGCATGGTCTGGCAAGAATTATTTACCTGCAGCCATGTGGATGAGGACACTCTGGTTGGGTCTCAGGTTTCCAAAGTCAAACAGAATCATGTAGGCAGTGATGTAGTTAACAAGAAGAGCAGCAGCTTCCTCGAAGCTCATCCCCTCAGGCATTGGGAAGGTGTGACTGGCCGGCACATTCACCACTTCTTGCCAGAGCCCTGACCTGGCCAGGACCATTACCTTATCACCGACCTAAAATCAGAGGACAAGGTGGTCTGAAACAAGCCCCCAAGGCCAGCAGAAGCCATCAGACCCTCACCCTTGGTATGTCAGAGCTTCTGCATCCACACAGTTCTCTGTGCAGAGGTCTGCAGGGACTGCAGCACCGCTGGACTCAGGCAGGAGAGCACAGCTGGTTTAACTCCCTCCTCATGGGGAGGCTGCAGCACAGAACCTCTCACCACAGACCTGGGCACACACCAGGAACCCCAGAGACCACAGGCACCCAGGCTCTGGCTTTGTAGTGGGACCCAAACCCAAATTGTGGCTGCCCAAACCAACCACTGGATCCATGGTAGATCCCCAACAACACAAGAGGGATGAGGACCATGTCCTGCCTTCCTTGCCCAAGCTAAACACCAAAAAACTTTACTGCTGCTCCTTGCCATCATCCTGCCCAGAGGCAGGACCCTTTGGGAATCGCTTAGTAGCATCAATCATGAAAAATGCACCTCCAAACTTAGGGAAACCTCCGGAATCTAAGGCACACGGCCTCCCCCAGCTCCTCCCCGCCCGTTCTCCCGGAGCGGCAGGGCCGGCCCGGGGATGCTCGCCCGCCCTGCCCCTTTGTCCCTGGCCTTTGTCCGCCGC